>NC_042998.1:139712583-139755083 GCF_006345805.1 Octopus sinensis | reverse complement strand
ATAAATCGTTCTTTCGTCACACAGTCTTCTGTAACATAACGTAAAACTGTTGACAGTTGTGAAGATGCTGAGACATCAGATGTCTCATCAACAAGAATAGAAACAAACTTAGCTTGGTCAATTTCCTTCTGCATCTCATTCAACATAACTTTATGAATTGCTTCGATCAAGTCATTTTGAATTCTGTTCGACAGACCAGTGAAGATAGAAGCTGTATCTAAATGACTTTCCATTTGTTTGTCATACTTACTGATCAAATAAACGAGTTCTTTATAATTTCCCCGATTATTAGAGCCTTCAGATTCAAAATGACCCCGAAACGATAATTCCTGGAGGCCTAAAAAAATAACAACATCGATCAATCGTTGCAGAATGGATCTGTTTCGTCGAACTTTCTCATTATGCTGTTATGCTTTGATTTTTACGTGCATCTAATTGTAAGTCTATGCGAACATTCCCGAATATTTTAAGGTCTATCAAACATTTTATATGCCTTTGAGAACGCTCGTGCTTTAGCATAGCCATATGTAAATTATTTAAATCATCATAGCCTTTATCATTCCAAAAATTTTTTCTAAGCCAAAAAGTAAACACGGCCAACAGAATAATTTATTAAGAGCAACACTTCCAGTTAACCATTTCTTCTTTTCATACGAATTAACCTGAAATTGTCTCGTGAATTTCTTGTTGTAGCTTCGCAAATTAGGTAAATTCGGTGTTGGTCTCCCGTGATTTATAATTAATTTTTTCCCATCGAAGTCCCTTTTAGAAAAACTAGTTCTCAAAATATCGTTTATAGCACACATTTCACTCATTTTAAAAAAGGCTGCTCTTATTTAAGGACCCACGTGGAAGCGCCGGCGTAAATTTTAAGTCAATTTCAACAAAACGGAAAAATACCCTTTGTTAAATTAATTTAAGATTAATTAGCTATTTCTGAAATAAGAAATATAATGTAGATATTTTTGCTTTCAAAACTTTCTAAAAATATGATAGTGCAAACGGATGTTTTGGATAAAAAATTTCAAACTTACATGCGAAGGCTATTCCAACATTTCAGCTGGCTAAAACAAGAATTATGGGACGGCTCTTGTTCCGGTCAAAATAGCCAGAGAGCGTGATATGCGATCTAAGCACAGCATGACAAGCCAAACTGAATTTGTCGAATCGCTGAGAGAAAAGGGGGTGACCATTCCTCGTAGTATATCTTTTAAACAAAGAAAGAGGGAGAAGGGACAAACTATCAAAGACAGAGAGAAGGGACTCATGCTGTCTTCCCAACGCATGACAAGCGATAAATTTATCGAGTCACTAAGATAGAGAGAGAGAGGAAGGAAGGACAAACTAATACAGACAGAGAGGGAGTGTGTATCATGCGATCTTCTAAAAGCATTTATCAAAGCAGATGTACGAAGTGGAGACAATATTTCTAAAACAACTGGACGTATTTTCTTTGAAACAAGGAAGGCATGCAGCGCATACCTTGCATTGCTGAGAGTGCACGCCCCTGATATACATACATATTCCTATTTCTTCCTGAAGAGAAAGACACAATATGGTCTCCTTATTCAATCGGAATTTGGTAAATTGTGGCTTTCGAAACACGTGTAGAATGCAATAAAAGGATTTCTGTTCAATCTTCGTTCAACTCCATTTCTTCAATTCACTAATAATATTAAAATTCAATTATCCGCACCAACGCACGGTTGCAACACCATATGGTTGTACCTCCAACCGTGCTTTCTTCTGCTGTGATTTTTGCTACCAAGGGTATCGGTTAAACTTTTGATTAATCTGCAACAAGATTATTCATCTTTTATTTCACCAAATATATATATATATATATATATATATATATATATATTGGTGAGAGAGAGAGAGAGAGAGAGAGAGAGAGAGAGAGAGAGAGAATGATGCAAATAAAATTTACGTAAATATACGTATATGTATACATGTAAATGGTGAGAAAGCAAAAACTGAATATTTATTCTCAGACGATGATTATTCAAGTATAAATATATAGATATTTATATATTAACTGAACAAACTTACACAGATTGCAAAAATAGAAAATTAAAACGGAGTATGTGTGGTGTTACAAGTCCAACAGCTGTTTCTGGCGACACGGAGTTATTTCATTATGTTGGCAGATGTAGTTCACAAAAATATGCAACCAGTAATGGAAGCATATAAACATTGGGTAGATCCGATCTCCGTCTTCAGGGTGGAGAGATAAATATCTAACCATTACTGGTTGCATATTTTTGTGAACTATACCTGCCAACACTATGAAGTAATTCTGAGTCCCATGAAACAGCTGTTGGACCTGTAACACCATACATTCCCCACTTTAATTTTGTGTCTTTGTACGCTGAGTAAGTTTACTCTGTTAATGTATAAATATCTTTTTATTTATACTTAAATGTGCATCGTCTGAAATTTTCGGTCTTTGCTTTCTCTCTATTTACATGAATACATGTATATATATATCTTGTATATCAAACCCCCAAATTATTATTATTTTAAAGTTGTAAATTCTTTATTAGAACGTCACTAAACTTTTTGGAAGAAGTTTCATTCTAGTGTATGTGAGCGCTTCGATTGTCTTTCCAACTCACCTCACCCAAAATTTCATTCTTTGTAGGTTAGAACTTATATCATCGACCGCAGTACTTGACTAGTAGTTTGTTTTATCGATCTTGGTGGGATGAAAGGCAAATATTAACTCGGTGGGATTTGAACTCAGAACGTACATAATCGGAATAAATACCGATACCGTAAAACATGTGTCCTAAAGATTCCGCTAATCCACCGCCCTAATGGATGATTATAGCATATTTACCCGTGAAAAAGGCGAAATATTTTATAACTGATTTTAACTGAAAAAAACTGAGGTGTGACGTATACATGGGACAAAACCGATATCAAGTATACATATGTAGGGGTAATTTTTGTACCAAGATTTGAAACACTAAATTAGGGGTGCAACTTATCCACAAATTAATCCGATAACTGTTTCTAGTTTGGACACAAGGCCAACACTTTTTGAGACCAGACTTGACTATACTTTATTTCATCGAGCCCAGATTGGTAAAATAAAAAAAAAAAATAGTAAGTTGATGCGGAATTTGAACTCAGAACGTAGCGACGGGCGAAATACCTATTTCTTTACTACCCACAAGGGCAAGGGCTCGGGAACAGGGGGTGCACCAGCACCCTTTGGAATTTTCCATGTTGACATGGGTCAGATAAGACATTGCTAGTCATCTACATTGGTCTGAGGAGGGAAGGGACAATATTATCTTGTTCATATGTTTTGTTTTTAGTTTGGTTTCTATAACTGGAAACCAAGCACATAAAAAAAAAGCAGCTGAGCAAAACCTGTCAGTTTTAAAATGTTGCTCTGTGTATTTACAATGAATTGCTTCCTTACTACATGGTTTCAAGTTCAGTCCCACTGTATGGCACCTAGGTTAGGTGTTTTCTCTTACGGCCCTGGGTTCACCAAAATCTTGTGACAGGATTTGGTGGATGAAAACTGAAAGAGAGCTACTTTAAACTTTTAGTAGCAAACTCTAAAACAAGGGACGCAATTCAATCGCTAGATGGCACTAGTCAGTAAAACAAGGAGCAGGTAACTCAGTAGCACGTGTAGAACGAAATAAAAAATGTCGGTTCTCCGCTGTTCGGAAGTTATTATATCGAGTGATTTGGGTAGTAAAAGCTCCGAATGCAAGCAGAAAGGAAGTATTTGTGTATTAGATATCAACACATGCACGGCTTTAGCATGTTTCAGAGACGATCTCGGTCCAATAGCTAACGGATTGTGTTTGATAAAAAAGAATTATCTTTTGTCGGCCTCTGAAAATGTGCTTTGCGTATGGAATATCACCAACTCCTCGTCTCCAGCTATAAAGATGGAAGTTCCTAAAAATATTTCTTCATTGGCAGTTTCTCCAGACGGTTTATATTGTGTTGCAGGAATCCAAGAAAAACTTTACGTATGGTGCGTATTAACTGGTCAACTTCTGTCTGTCATTCAAAAACATTTTCAAAACATCGTGTGTATTAAGTTTGCTGATAACTTAACTTTTTTAACTGGTGGAGAAGACAATCAGATTATTGCCTGGTCCTTGGTCGATATTTTTAATGCTATGGACAACAAAAACAATAAAAATTCTACACCGGAGCCACTGTTTATATGGCACGACCACACACTTCCTATAACTGATTTATATGTTGGCGCCGGTGGAATACGAGCTCGCATTGTCTCCTCTTCCCTCGATCGAACATGTAAATTTTGGGATCTTGCCACTGGCCGGCTTTTGTGTAGTTTTATGTTTTCCGAAAGTCTTTTGTCTGTTACTATGAACATGGCTGAAAATCGCCTTTATGCCGGTGGTAGCAGTGGTAAAATTTACGTTGTAGATCTGTCACAAGGCTCAGCCAATACAACGGATGATACTATGAGTGGAGGATCGGATAAAACTAAATTCTATTTTCTTGGTCACAGCAAACATGTCAATTGTCTATCAGTGTCTATGGACGGTAGTTTGTTGGCGTCTGGTTCCGATGATTGCACCGTGAAGGTGTGGGACACAACTAATGGTCGATGTTTGAAAACACTGATGCACAAATCGGCAGTCACTAATGCTTTTATCGCTCCCGTCTATCGCTCTGTTTTCGAAACCAAGTCCAAAGAAACTTTCCCCATCCATAAATTTCAAACAGAAATGTTGAACAAAAAAGAAAAAATCTCATCTGTCCTTTTTCAAAATTTCCTGCAAGAGACCAATGTGTGTGGTCAGTCATATCCATTCCAGTCAGATGTTTTTGCTACAATTTTGGCCGGTGAACTCGACAGCCACATTATCCCGAGCGATTCAGTCGCAGAAGACGAAGAACAGAGTGCGCGCGAAAGAACTGAGACTATAGCTAAATTGAGGAAAGAAATTGATCTGATTAAAACTGAGAATGAAAAACTTTTTACTTTTTCAGTTAGTCAGGTTTTGAAATAACATTTCCATCGTTTCATTTTCAGAAAATTTGTATAAAACACACACATCAAATATATAATAAATCATTCAGAACCAGTGTGTAAATTATTTTTTCAATTACCTGAATTTAGTTTTCTTCAGTAATGTCTTTTGTTTACGTTTGTTTTGTAGTCTATTGAGGCATTTTATTTTGGTGAAGAACTTGGTGAGCATGAGGGTAGTTTACGGGACAGCATCATGACTGGTTGTTTTTTTTCTTTTATTTTTTTTTGTAAGTCCCAAGCAAGATGGAGAAATTAGTTACAATTGTTTCAGTATTACTCTGTTTTTAACACTACGAGGGACGTTCAATAAGTAATGCCTCTGACCCACTTGCAGTTGTTTGATCTAGCTGCATGTGCAATCATTTATATCTCTATAGAGTAAGTGGTAAATTACAGCTCTGAATTAATTGTGGTTTCTGATTTACAGGTGTTTGAACCGAGTCAAGTGTGAAATGGAGCCTGTTGAGTGTCGAGCAGTGATCCGGTTTTTGTATTTGAAAGGACGCACACCACGGGAGACTTTTGATGAAATGAAAGTAACTTATGGTGATGATGCCCCATCATATGACCTTGTAATACGCTGGCATCGTGAATTCAAACATGGTCGGAACTGTGGAAACAGCTCCCAGATCTGGTCGCCCCTTTCTGCCATTGATGAGGCATCTGTCCGTCAAGTTGAGGCTGCCATTTTGGAAGATCGACGCATAATTATTCGTCAAATAGCCCATGAGGTCAAGATTAGTACCGGGTCTGTGGAAACTATCATTCATGACCATTTGCATATGCAAAAGGTGTCTGATGGATTCCCAGGTTGCTCACGCCTTTCCAGAAGCAAGAACGTGTCGAGTGCCCGAGGGTGAAAATGGAGATGTGCCAAGAAGATGAGTCAAAATTTTTCAAAAGACTGGTTACACAGGATGAAACTTGGGTCCATCACGATGATCCAGAGACCAAAGCCCAGTCAATGCAGTGGAAGCACCGTGACTCACCCCCTCCAAAGAAGGCAAGGTCATGCTCACAGTCTTCTGGGACCAGGACGGAGTAGTGATGACAGATTTCCTGGCAAAGGGTACCACAATTGCAGGAGCCTATTATGCTTCACTTTTGAGGAAATTAAGAGAAGCTATCAAAATCAAGAGGCGGGGCAAGATAAGCAAAGGCATCCTCCTCCTGCAGGACAACGCTCCGGTCCACAACTCGCTTGTCGCCAGATCAGAAGCACAGGTGTATGGCTATGAACTCCTCCCCATCCCCCCTACTTTCCTGACCTTGCACCCTCTGATTTTCACCTCTTCCCAATCATGAAGTTGTTTTTGAAAGGAAAGCGTTTCCCAGATGATGCAGCCTTGATTTCTGAAATCACGTTGAGGTTGGAGGACCAAGCTGGGTTCTTCTACAAAAACGGTCTCCAGAGCCGCATCAAACGATGGGAGAAATGCGTAACTCTGGGTGGTTCCTATGTAGAAAAAGACTAATAACTGTGCCAAGTTTCGTTGCTCTACTACTATGGGAAGTGGGTCAGGGGCATTACTTATTGAACGCCCCTCGTATTGCATTCAAAAGTTGCATGTAAAAAGTAATATTTGTGGTTTTATGGCACTCCAATTGAAGAGTGGAGATAACCTCAAGCTCAGGTTGAGTGCTGCTTTGGAAATACTTTGTTTTTTTTACCCTTTCAGGACCATAGTATATATGTATATATATCCCCTTGGAATGAGCATGGATATTGCAATCTCTTATTTCCTAATTTTTAGCATTAAGCGCCTTTGTGCCTAATCAAAAACGAATCAATATTGTACAATATTTTTGGATCAACTATATATATGCCAGTTTCTTGTAAAAAAATCTGTTGATCTTGTATTCAAGGACTGCTATATCCATCCATGCTACTTATATTCACCTTGTAACCTGAGGGTGCACCCTGACACCTCTGCACTACCATTTTCTTTTTTTTTTTTTTCCAGTTGCAGTAACAATATATCTCCTCTACTGCAAGATAGCTGCTGTTCCTGTCCTTTTGTCATGCTTTAGTCTCTTGTTACCTGGCTTCAAGCCACTTCCCTTAATACTGCTTTCTCTTAGTTACTTGGTGACCTCTCCAGTGCTGGTACCACACAAAAAGCATTCAATACATTGTAAAGTGGTTTGCATTTGGAAAGGCATCTAGCCATAAACACCATGCCAAAGCAAACTTTGGAGTTTTGTGTATTTTTTTTAGCTTGTGAGCTTCTGTTGAACTGTCCAACTCATGCCAGCATGGAAAACAGTTGTTAAATAATAATGATGATGACATGATACACTCAATATCTCTTCATTATTACTAACAGGAGTTGATAATAGCACATCCTCAAAATTAGTGGCTTGTTGGGTTACAACTAAAGACTTTGTTTCTCTATCACAAGTCAGTCTCATGTAATTGAATCATTTGAAAGCTGTTCACTTAAGACTAAGTCACTCAGCCCAGCAACTTAGGTGGTGGAACAGGAGAATTAATACCACTATAAAGGGGAGTGGGGTGGATTGGTAGTAGTGTGAAGAGTTGAAGGTAAAATACATTGCTGTATGCTTTCTATCTCAGAATTGCCTTTCATCTTTTCAGGGTTAATAAAGTGCAGCATATTGGCAGAATTTTTAAAATGTCAGATGAGATACCTCATGGTATTTGTTCCGACTCGTTCCATTCCAACCGTCTCTCTGTCATGGTCTTTTTGCTATCTTTGAGAGGTTCATCTATGGCCAAGTTCCAACCCGGGCTGCACCAACAAAGTCCACCCACCACACTCTTCAGTCTAACATCATCACCTCGATATCCTGGATATATTCCAGGCCAGTGTCTGCGATCAAGTTGCCAATGTATGGCAAGGTTTTCCTCTCCTCACATCACCATGAAGTAGGTTCTACAAGACTAATTTGGATGTTTCCAGTTCAGGCAAATCAAAATGAAGCTGATTAGACTTCACCACTGTTTTGCACATCTTCATTTTCCATCATTTTCACTTTCATCCAGCTAATCTCAGTCTTCATATGCATCACATGTCGTCCTTACCAGCAAAATCTCTTCTATACAGTACTATTAAAGTGTTTAAAACAGAAATTTTGCTCAACTAGTCAGTGGATTTTACAGACTGGATATACAAACATCAAAGAGCCAGCAATCATTCATGGATAAGTATGGCTGGGTATCATATACCATCATCATCATTTAACATTCATTGTCCATGCTGGACAGTTTGGTCAGGGTTGGCAAGCTGGAAGGCTGCACCAGCATTTACTAATTGTTTTAAATGTCTAAGTAGTCATGAGTAAATGTATAATAGATATTGTTTTGATTCTCTCATCTAATGAAACATTCAAGATATGACAACTGGGTGAAGAGAGAACTGCACCAGCATTTGCCTGATGCATATTTTCATGTGAGTAAAAATGCATCACAGAGTAAATCCAATAAGAAAATATCAGGAATCATCGTTGTCATTTTACATCTGCTTTCCATGTTGACATGGGTCAGATAAGTCATTGCTAGTCATCTACATTGGTCTGAGGAGGGAAGGGACAATATTATCTTGTTCATGTTTTGTTTT
Organism: Octopus sinensis; assembly: GCF_006345805.1. NCBI lineage: Eukaryota > Metazoa > Mollusca > Cephalopoda > Octopoda > Octopodidae > Octopus > Octopus sinensis. Next base: position 139,746,461 of record NC_042998.1, on the reverse strand, counting down.
TGGTTTGGTTTCTATAACTGGAAACCAAGCACATTAAAAAAAAAAAAGCAGCTGAGCAAAACCTGTCAGTTTTAAAGTGCTGCTCTGTGTATTTACAATGAATTGCTTCCTTACTACATGGTTTCAAGTTCAGTCCCACTGTATGGCACCTAGGTTAAGTGTTTTCTTATGGCCCTGGGTTCACCAAAATCTTGTGACAGGATTTGGTGGATGAAAACTGAAAGAGGGCCACTTTATACTTTTATGCATGTTTGTGTGTGTGTTTACATTTTCTCTTCTCTGAAAATTGTTGAGTTACAAGTGGTGATATTTCCCTTGTCAAAAAAATCATCCAATGTCTTCAGACCTTCAAAAATGGTTGGCATTAGGAAGGGCTTCAAGTTATAGAAATCATGCCAAAGTATGTTTTGGAATTTGATGCAGTCTCCTGGCTCACCAATTCCTGTTGTACTGTCCAACTCATGCCAGCATGGAAAATGAATGTTAAATAATAATAATGATGATGATAATAACTTGGTTGATCCTCATTTTTACCATTTTAACTCCCCATGACAAAAAAAAACAGTATAACACAGGTTTAAATGTATTACAATATTTAGTTTTCATTTCACAAGGTTCTGAGTGAAAATCCTAATTGGAGCGGAGTGATTTCATCATTTATCCATTCACCAGAGCCCATGAAATTAAGCATCATTTAATTAAAATACTTGACACAATAAACTTTCAGTATTGGAATCAAATCCTCAACCTTCTCTTACATATATCAAGAAGACCCATCCCGCACAGCAGAAGTGTTATGGCTGCATCCCCTGGTGAAGAGGATTGGCCCGCAAGAGTCTTGTGCTGTTGCCACATAAAATGCTCATGGCACCATGTAAAAGTGCGTGTGGCAGTGCCACATTAAAAGCATCAAACACACACTATAAAGGGGTTGCCATTTGGAAGGGAATCCAGCTGTAGAAACCAAGCCAAATCAGACTGGAACCTGATGCAGCTCTCTGGCTTGCCAGTTCTGGTCAAACCATCCAACCTGTGCCAGCATGGAAAGTGGACATTAAATGATGATGGTGACCAGGTTGGATCCCTCATCATTATTTAACATCTTTGCCACACTCACCTAGGTCAGCCGGAATTCGTTGAGGCAGAATTTTCTATGGCTGGATGCCCTTCCTGTTACCAACTCTCACCTGTTCCTAAGCAAACATATTTCCTCATGACCAGACATATTTTGCATAGAAGACTTGAAACAAACATCACTTGCTCATTTACAACCATCACATGATGTCAAGATAAGGATACACACAAATACATACAAGCTTCCACACAGTTTCCATCAACCAAATCTACTCACAAAGCTTTGGTCAGCCTGGGGCTATAGTAGAAGACACTTGTCCAAGATACCACACAGTGAGTTGAACCCAAGACCATGTTTGGAAAGCAAGCTTCTCAACTACAGTCATGCCTCCAATATTACATTTAAAATTTCATATTCTGTCAATTCAATGAACGTTGTTTTTTTCTTTTTGTATTATTCACTTATATAAAATATCTATAAACACCAAATAATAGTGGGAATAGATCTCTGCTGTTTGGTGATGAGGATTCAGTTGTTAAATCAACTGAATTACTTGCCCTTGAATTAACATATAAACAGCTGAGTATTCCACAAATGCATATACCATCAACATAATTCCCAAGCAGAATTAGTATAATTCGATATGTGACAGAGTTATACATTCTGAATAATCCAGCTGACAGGGTTGCATACAGTTTCCATCAACCTAATTCCGTTCACAAGTTATCGGTGAGCCTGAGGCTGCAAAAAATAACATTTGCCCCAAGTGTCATGCAATGGGACTGAACTTGAGGGCTTTGTGGTTGTGAAGTAAACTTCTTAACCATTTGGCCACAGGCACACCACATGGAAAATCCTATCAGATAAGAATAATGTAAAATTCAATATACAACCAAAAGGTCACAAATTTGTCAGAATTGGGCACAAACTGTGAATATGTGTATTTGGAAAAACTGATGAGGATTCTGCTAGCTTGCCATACTGGGTTCAAATGCTCCATTGAATGTACTTTAACTCTTTTAAAACCAACACACCTGAGACCTCCCTTGGTTCTGTGACACTAACTTCCTGTTTTAACCCTTTCGTTACCAAACTGCCCAAAGCCGCCCCCAAAAATTTAGGTTTATGTGACCAAACTGCCCAAACCCGCCAGTATTTACCTATTCATATTTAAATGAGAATATCAGAGCAAATCTCTTTAGTACATTCGTGAAAACACCTGATTATACTTTGTAAACAGTTCATCTAGAGTTTTGTACAACGATCGAAGTGTAATTTTAATTCCGTGAATTTTGGGAGATTTTTTTCCAAAATTTGTTCCTATTGTGTTTTCAAAATTTGTAATTCTGACAAAAAATGGATACGAATTTCATTATATCAAGCAGCGAGTCAGAATTCGAAGGCTTTTCTACTGAAGACCTTGATAAATCTAACTCTATGACTGAAAAAAAAATGCACGTGGTATTTGATAATGAATCCGAGAGCCCCAACAGCAATAAAGAAAATGAATTGGCACCTGAATGGAGTGAAAATTTAGAAACTGTTTCTTTCAGTGATTTTTCTGAAGAAACTGGACCAAGCCACAATCTTTCCCAGGAGAGTAAAGCCTTAGACTATTTCTTTTTACTTTTTCGAATGAGCCTATTTGAAATCATTACAGCGGAAACGAACCGTTACGCTAAATGAAAACAAAGCGAAAGATAGGATACTTTGTGGTTTCCCACAACCTTAAATGAAATTAAGGCTTATTTTGCCATAAATATTATTATGGGTATCAGAAAGTTACCCAGAATAACAAATTCTATAGTAAAATTTTGTTGTATACCCAATTGAATATTAGCTAATAACCCATTTTCTATAGCGATGTTTGAACAAAAATTTTAATAATTTTATATTTTGTTGAATTTACCTGTATCTACCTGCAAATAGAGTCACTTTGTAACAAAAATTATAGTATAGAATTGGTTGAGAACATTTCATTAAATCATCTTCCAAAAATCACATTAATATATTGATAAATAAAAAAGTTATAGTTGTTTAATGAAACCAGACTAAATTTATGATTATGTTAGAAATTAATTGAAACACATAAGGTGTGTATTTTGGTCAGAAATATAGTAACGAAAGGGTTAATTATTTAATATTAACCTGGCAGTATTGTTAGCGCACTGGTATTTCATCCGTCTCTATACATTCTGAAGTCAACTTTGCCTTTCATCCCTTTCGGGGTTGATAAAATAAGTACCAGCTGAATACTGGGGTTGAGGTAATCAACTTTACCCTCCCTCCTGAAATTGCTGACCTTGTGCCAAAATGTGAAACTAATACTAACTTAGCAAAGACTACTTTTGGTTCTATTATACAAAATCCTGTTTTAGCTCTTTTGATACTAACCTATCTGTGACTGCCTCTGATTCCATGATACTAACTCCTAGTTTTAAAGTAATTTAAATTAAAACGTTCCATCAAAATTTCAAGTTAACTTATATCCTAAATACTAGTTCAACAATGACAAAATGACTTTAGTAAATACTTCATAATTTTCAAAATTAATTGAAACAAAGACAGTGTATTTCAAGGGTTAAGGGGACAATCTAGTTAAGCATATTTTAACACATCTCATATATACAACACAAAGACAAAGTCTTCTCATAGTACTTATGTTTACTGCTGACATCTCTGACTGGAACTGGTCAGTGCTTAAGTGTGAGTGTTATATGTAATTCTTTAGGATTTAAACTGGCAACATCCGACCAAAATATCCTGCCTGTTTTATGTTCAAATCAGCAGTATCCTGCCTCTCACATCGACACTACAATGTTATTCTAAAAATAAGCGATCACATCAAAATCTCAAAACTTTGAAGTAATGTATGATTACTTCAAAACACAGTGAATAAATATTACATTTGACAGAGAAAACTGGATGCTAAAGGGTTAATCATTGTCCATGATGCATTTTATGATAGAATGCAAATTTCAGGCCTTCAAATTCTGATAAAGTTAAAGGGTTGCTGTTGTAAAACTGCACATCTTGAGTGCTTACAGATCTGGCAGAACCCATGCTTCTCCATATCTGACCACAGCTGATTTGTTGAAGAATGAAAGGAGAGGAAAAAAGAGAGAATAATCAACCCTGGTATAAGACAAGTATTTTTTATTGACCTCGAAAGGATGAAAGTCAAAGTTGACTTTAGAGCTGGAAAGATACTGTTTTCAATGCTTCAACAATTCAGCAAATTCTCTGCTTTACAATGTTCAAGATCTGTCTTTTGTTTGCTCAAGATCTGCCATATTCCTGCTCATTTTAGGTGTCAACCAAGCTAGAAATGATCTGCTAAGAACTTTATAGTGAAAAATCCATCAATTTGAAACTTTATTTCCAATAAAGAGGCTAACACGAGAAGACCCAGATATTTATTGAATGTCTCTATTAGTTTTACTTTTTTCTTAATGAGTTTCACACATTCAATCATGTCTTTTAATAGTTATGAACCTCAAATTTTTAAGAGTACAGCCATAGCTTCTCTCCATGGAAACTAATAATTCCAGCTTGATAGACAAATTCCATTTTTTAAGGTGGAATTCCAATTCTTGATCAATTTTTGTTTTAATGTTTAAATGACATAGAACAGAAATGATTATTACAAAGGCCTACTGAACCAATGACATTCTCCCAATATTTATCACACATCATGGTTTGTTAATTTTTGTTGTTGCTTTTTTTTTAAAGATAAGTTTCGTTAAAAAAAATATATGAATATATTTTTTTAAGTGATAGACAAATTGTAATAAAATAAAAATATAATTTTTTTTCCTCAGAAGTATAAAAAAAAATAAGAAAAGAAATATCCAAGAGTCAAATGAAGCATCGAGTCACATTCACTGCCATCAATTATTCCCACACCAACATCCATTTAATCATGGTTCTTGCATGAACAACATTTTTGATCATTTATGAACAATTTTAATGTAGAACAATTTATTATTTGGAAACTATCACCCACTAACTCAAAGTTTTACTACTTTTATATATTTTCACGTGTGGAACGACAGTGTGAATTTCAACGGGTCCCTTCAATGTGATGCTCAGATCTAGGTAAGTATGAATCCAATGATGTGTAGCAAAAGATATTGAAGGTATTGTCCGCTTGACGCCTTTTACTTTAAGGCTTTTGCATGCCTTCTGTTGAATTTTGGTGAGTTTGTCAAACTTAGCGCATTGAGTCCGCATCCAGAAAAATTTTACAGGATCAATTGTTGGAAAGAAATATTCAGCTGGTGCTAAATAAACCCCATCATCGACATCAGGGGGTATATTATTTTTCTGGTATTGACGGTAGTGGAGAGTTAAAAAATGTGGACCTGTGCTGTCGAGGACATTCCACATGTGTGAAAAATCTGGCAAACTTTCCATTACCTTTTTCATAAAAGGGTGATTTTTACGGCAACCCATGATGGCATTGATTACAATATGTTCAAAATTAGAATCCAAAACAGGATGTTCATATGGTTCTTGTCCAAGAAAACAGGAATATTTCAAGGATAATGGGTCAACAGATTTGAAACTTTCCATATCCATATCGGCATAAACACCTCCAAATTCATAAAGTACAAAATATCGCAGAGCGTCAGCCCGTCGAATATTTTCAGGATAATTATCAAATGTTGACAGGAACCAAGGATATTTATCAGCCAACATTTCTCGAGCACTGGCATCTGTCCATAACCAATATTCCCAATCAGGATGATTTTTAACCCATGATTTCACCCAAGATGTCAGTTTCCGAGGTACCATTTTGTCCTTCCATGTCTGATGGATAATTTTTGGAATTCTTCTTACTCCTGTAACAGGGAACAATTCTGGTTCTTTCATTCCGTAAGGTTGGAAGTCCTTTTCTACAGCGATATTTAAATCATAGAAACTGCCATGTTCACGCACCTGCTCAAATTTTACCAACCAGTGGAGAATGAATATAAAAAAAGACCCTAAGGAAAGGGTTTTGAGAGGTAATTTTGGTATCCCTTGCATGATGGAATTCCGATTAGTATCCAGGCGTGGCAGATCTGCAGAAATATAGAAAAGAAAAATTTTGAATATAATAAAATGTAATTTATTATGTAAATTTTAAATTATAAAATAAGAACAACAGCATTTCATATTTGCAGTAAATAATTTCTCAGAGTAAGATACTTTATTTTATGTTGTCTTAATTTACCAGGATATTGGCAGTAAGTTGCACCAGTGCTTTTTATGTGGCAACAACACTTGTGCTTTTTATGTAGCACCATGACCAGTGCTTTTTGCATGACACCATCACTAGTACCTTTTAATCTGGCTGTATCTGATTCCTCTATGAAACTGCTAAAAAAACAAATCATGTTATTGAATTCTCGTTGCTTTGAGATAATGTGAAATAAAGCCCTTTCTGCCTTTATTCAAATAAAAATACTGTGAAATTTTTGTGACTACTTGGTTTTTTCAACATTTGAAGAGAAGTGTAAACTATTTTTAATAATTTGGTGTCAGTAAGTGGCAATTCCAACTTTGAAGATTTTACTCTTGATGATGTACAAAATATAAAACGAAAACATCAGTGATTTGTCTTCAGACAAATCTGATATTGATATTTATGAATCTTCGTTGGACATGGAAGATTTTGATAATGAGAGTGATGAAAATGATATTGGAATCATTATGGCAACATGGTTAAAGATTACTACATCAACCACAATTCCTGATTTCACAGAAAAGACTAGTCCACAACACAGTCTAACCTCCCAATGCTCAACCATTGGACTATCATCTTTATTTTTATCAAAAAGTTTTTGTGAAACTGTTGTGGAGAAAACAAATGCTCAACACATAATTTCTATTTGTGGAAAACCTAATCCACTATGGCAGCAACTGATACTGCAGAAATGCGAGCTTTATTTTACCTTGAACATTATGTTTGGTATGAAGCAGCTTCTTCGACTGAGGAACTACTGGAGTCCTGATATAAGGTATGGTGATCCATATATTTCCAGCATTATGTCTAACTATAGTTAATTCAAAAATTATGTAAAAAGCCACAAGGTACTTCCGCCACCAAAGGACTAGACCATTTGAAATTTCAGGTTGACATTGCATCTCAGTTACATGAGGGCTTTTCTTCCAGAAACCACAGAACAGGGAGAAAAGCAAAATTAACTGAGGCGGATGTCAACAGAGAAAATATTGATTTCTATAAAGTGGAAAAAATTTGCACAAGCACCAACTGGTCAAAATTTCAATTACATATGTAGAAAATTAACAAAGTCACAAGCAAACATTGTGGACACCACTCTTGAACCTGAATAATTCAAAATAATGTGAACAAATAAGCAATACATTTGACAGATTAATCTGAACAATAAGGGTTAAGATATAGAGCAACAGATATAGGTATCTTGCTGTAGAGTAGACACATGGATACCCTGGTTGAAAAGGAAAGAAGAGTGAGTTAGAAAGTAAGATACAGAGTGATAGTGAGAGAAAGATGATGGCAAAGATGTGACAGTACATGCTATTGAGGAACATTGGGGATAGTGAGAAGTGTGATGATATAGAGGTGGGTGAGTGGACAGGATGAGGTAATTAGCAAATGATGGTGACAAATATAGGCGAGGTGTGGGGGCAGGGGTTACAGTAGATATATGGGGGCATTGAGGGTGATAACAAAGGAGGTGATTGGTGGAGGCAGTAGGCAGGGGAAGACAAGCGGAAATGGAAGTGGCTTGAGGTAGGGGAAAAAGTTAATTGAGAAAGCCATGGGATGTAGTATGTGCCTATTCTACTCTCAGGTGATAGAGAAAGTGGTTGGTGTTAAGGGATGTAATATGGGGAGAGATGGTTGACAGAGTAGAGAGGATGAAAGGGGGGGGGCAGAGACCCTAATAGACAAGCATTACTATGGTCATTTTAGGATATCAATTCTGCTGTGGTGGACAAGTCCTCTTGAATACAACAAGGTGCCAAATATCTTGGTTCTTTGTCATCTACTTTGCAAAGCACAATGTCTTGAGATCAGTCTTCAATACTTAATCCCAGGTCTTCCTGGGTCTCCCTCTTCCACAAGTTCCATCCATTTTAAGTGATTGACACTTCTTTATGCAACAGTCCACATCTATATGCATCACATCACCACATCAGTGCAGTCTTCTCTCTTGCGCACTGCAACTAATTCCTCTTATGCCTAATTTTTCTTTCAATATACTAGTGCCCTGTTGCTCATGTACACTGACACTGCACATCCAGCAGAGTATACAAGCTTCATTCCTCTCTAGCTTTTGCATGTCCTCTACATTCAGGGCCCATATTTCACTATCATGTAGCATTGCTGTTTGTATACATGTATCATATATTCTTCTTTTCACTGAGAGAGAGAGAGAGACCTTTGGTTGCCAACAGAGGTAAAAGTTCTCTGAACTGTCTCCATCCTATTCCTATCCTAGCAATTACACTTTCAGTTCATCCTATTTTACTGCTAATTTGGTCTAAAGGTAGCAGAAGTTATTCCCTACTTCTAGAGAGTCTGAGGCATTTGAGAAAGTCAATTTCTCATGTAACTGTTGACTTTATGGCTCCTGTACATCTTCCACATACAAACAATACTTTCTTTGTTAACTTTCCTATTAGTCTACTGCACCTCTTGTGTGTCCATAGCTTGCACTGGGTTCACCGAATAGAATTCCTGCTTACACTTTTCCTACATATCAAGCAGGGTCATTTACCTGAAATGGGTAAGGTCCTGTCTGATTTTTTGCTTACTAGGATCATGGCCTTTGCTAAGTTAACTTTAAGGCCCTTTAATTCCAGGTTTTGCTTCCTAACCTGGTGTTTCTTTTCTAGTTCCATTACAGATTCTGCTATGACTTCAAATTTACATATCAGCATATAATAATTCCCATGGGCTTTTGATCTTAAATTCCCCTGTTATAATTGATGATGAATGGGGTGAGGACTGAGCATTGATGAACACCTACCTATATACTAAATTCACCACTGTATTCGTGGTTAATTCTTACCTTACCAACAGCATCCCTGTACTGCTTTCACAAATCATTTGTCTACCCCCAGCTTCCTCAGAGACCACCATATCACTGAGCGAGATACTCTGTCAAAGGTTTTCTCCAGATCAACAAATGTCAAGTACAATGGCTTATTCTTGGCTAAATACTTCTCTTGCAGTTGCTTGACTATGAAAATAGCATCAGTAATACTTCTCCCTGGCACAAAGCCAGATTGCGTTTCATCTAGTCTAATTCTGTTCCTAATTAATTGGGTTTAGTCATCACCTGGTCCAGCAATTTGATGCCCCTATAATTATTTCTAAGGAACATCCATTAACCTTGTAGCAGCTAACTATGATGCTGCTACACCAGTCACAGACGATTACACACTCCTGAATAACCTGATTAACTACACAGGTGACTTGACTGTATCCTACTCTACCAGATATTTTGAGCATCTCAGCAATGATGGACCAAGGACCAAGGGAGACTCCCTCCCATTCATTCTCTACGTTCAATAGCCTGAACTTGTACATATATATATATGTTTCACCCATAGCATGGACAATTATTTTTTGTTTACAAAATCAACTGACCATTAAATATTTCTTCTTCCGGCTCCTAGAGAGGTCATGTACCTTCAGCCATTTGAATCTGACAAATCACTTTTACTGCTAAGTGCTTTATAGGTATGAAACCAATTGGTCACTCAATGACAGGCTATAACTTTTAAATTCCTATAAAATATACTATATATATATATCATCATCATTATCATCGTTTAACGTCCGTTTTCCATGCTAGCACGGGTTGGATGGAGATAAAGCAATTAAAAGTATGAAGACAAGGAAAGCCCAGGCCCATCAGGAATTGCTGCAGAGATGCTCAAAATATCTGGCAGTGTCGGCTATAGCCTAGTCACCTGTATAGTTAACCAGGTGATACACGAAGGAATCATACCCAATGACTGGTGTAGCAGCATAATAGTCAACTGCTACAAAAGTAAAGGTGACGATTTAGATACAAATAATTACAAATGTATCAAGCTGTTGGATTAGGTAATGAAGGTCATGGAGAGGGTCGTAGCCCAACTAATTAGGGAGAGAGTCAGTTTGGATGAGATACAGTTTGGTTTCGTGCCAGGGAAAAGCACCACTGATGCTATATTTCTGGTAAGACAGCTGCAGGAGAAATACCTAACCAAAGATAAGCCCCTGTACCTGGCTTTCGTTGACATGGAGAAAGCCTTTGACAGGGTCCCCTGATCCCTTATCTGGCGGTCAATGAAGAAACTAGGGATAGATGAATGGTTAGTGAGAGCCGTGCAAGTAAGGTGAGGGTTGGCAACGAGTACACTGAAGAATTTAGGGTAGAGGTAGGGGTCCACCAAGGTTCAGTCCTCAGCCCACTCCTATTTATCATAGTCCTCCAGGTAATAACGAAGGAATTCAAGACAGGATGCCCCTGGGAGCTCCTCTATGCTGATGACCTTGCTCTAATTGCTGAGTCACTATCAGAACTAGAGAAGAAGTTTCAAGTGTGGAAACAAGGATTAGAGTCAAAGGGCCTAAGAGTCAACCTAGCTAAAACCAAGGTCCTAATAAGTAGGAAGGCAGGCAAACCACAAATCCCTTCAGGTAGATGGCCCTGCTCGATCTGTAGTAGAGGTGTAGGTAGAAACTCTATAAGATGTACCCAGTGTAAGCTATGGACACATAAGAGGTGCAGAAATATCAAAGGAAGGCTAACTGGGAAGATAGTTTTTGTATGTGGCAGATGCTAGGGAGCAATAAACACAAAAAATGCATAGAGAACAACTTCCGCCACATTCCAGGGAGAAAAACTAGAAGTAGTTGATAGCTTCCGTTACCTAGGTGACCAAGTCAGTAGCGGGGGAGGGTGCATTGAAAGTGTAGCTGCTAGAATAAGAATAGCTTGGGCAAAGTTCAGAGAGCTCTTACCTCTGCTGGTAACAAAGGGCCTCTTGCTCAGAGTAAAAGGTAGACTGTATGACGCATATGTACGAACAGCCATGCTACATGGCAGTGAAATATGGGCTGTGACTGCTGAGGACATGCGTAAGCTCGCAAGGAATGAAGGCAGTATGCTCTGTTGGATGTGTAATGTCAGTGTGCATACTTGACAGAGTGTAAGTACCTTGAGAGAAAAGTTGGACCTAAGAAGCATCAGATGTAGTGTACAAGAGAGATGACTGCGCTGGTATGGTCATGTGGCGAGAATGGATGAGGATAGCTGTGTGAAAAAGTGCCACATCTTAGCGGTTGAGGGAACCTGTGAAAGAGGTAGACCTGGGATGAAGTGGTGAAGCATGACCTTCGAACTTTAGGCCTCACCAAGGAAATGACTATTGACCAAAACTTGGAAATATGCTGTGCATGAGAAGACCCGGCAAGCCAAAGACCATAACCTTGTGGGTTTAAAGTTTACAGGAGGGTGCATTTAGGAATTCTGTGTTACATCAAGCTAAAAAATTTGTGCCAGCCTTTAAATCGTCAATGTGTTGCCATCCGTCACGAAGAAGTTTTGAATGCCTGTCATGAGAAAGAATCACTTCAAAACTTGGTGTTTAGGAATTTTCTCTTACATCAAGTTCAAAATTTTGCACCAGTCGTTAAACTGCCAGTATGTTGCTGTCTGTTGTTAAGAAGTTTTGAATGCCAGCCATGGTGAGTCTACTATCCTGAGATTCTATCCCTTCAAACTTTGGTTTACAATATTAGTGTTTTGTTTTGCTGTCCACCTTGAAGCAGACCTTTCCGTTGTCACTGCCTGATATTTATGATTGATCTTTCAAAATATTTTCTTTCTCAACGTACTCAAGATCTTTTGTTCTTTATAAATGGGAGAGATATAGATAGAGAAAGATAGATAGTAAGAAAAAGCGAGGGAGAGTCCGAGAGAAAGGAAGAGTAAGAGAGTGGGAAAGTGAGAGAGAAAGGAGAGAAACAAAGAGGGAGAATTATTTATTTATTCATCACACATGATGTACAGGACATATTTTCTAGGTGATACATATTTCCAATTTTTTCAACCACTAGAGTTACTTGGAACTTATGAGAGGAAGGCTTTATATTACTCAGAACATATAAAACAAGGACTAATTCTAAAGACTGAAAACAAACATGGACGTTTAAGACAAACTTATGAAAATGCTTAGGACAGGTAGCGGGCTAAAACGCTTTTTTTTTTTTTTTTTTTTTGTAAATAAAACGTTTTAAAATATTTTCGAGTAGACGACGTAGTGTCGATGTTCTGAATAATAAAAATTAAAAATGAAAAGTGCTAAAGTCATATTGGAGAGGAAAAATGATTAGCCACTCTTCCTAAAAAGGGAAAAAAATAGGTAAATTCTTTTCCCGACATAATCGTAATCCCGGAAAATTCCATTAAAACATAAGTATTAAGAAAGTTATGAGGAAATAACGTTGACAGGGGGCCATTCTGGTGTTATACCACACACACATATATTAGCTTTAGTATCCCCTGCGCTGTTTGGAGAGATAGAGATTTCTTCGGCGAATGGTTAACTCCAAGCTAGCTCTGAGTAGACGATAAATAAAGGCAAATCAGCGGTGACCATCCTGTCTTTTTGCTATACGCAGAGCACAATGGGGTCACATCATCCAAAAAATCCTTTTCTACCTTTTTCTAAGACTGTAAAGTATGATTTAAAACATTTTAGCCTACTACTTCAGGAAGGTCGAGCGAATATGTAGTCGCACCCATGCTGGCTTGGCATATGGTGTTCATTTTGTTATAGGTCGTCGTGATACTGTGCTAAACCTAATAGGATTTCAAACGGACATAAAATATTTCTTTCTCAGTTCATACACCGTTAGACAAATTTAACCATCCGCGGTGATTGTGGCACGCTCACCTAACGCACGTAAACCCACAGACTGTAAATCGGATTGTTAAATGTTGTTCAGCCCAAGGTATCACTTCCGTAACATGCATGGCAAAGCCATAGTTTGAAAGATATTGTACGGCAGCATTATCTTATCTGATATTTAAGACGGTAGGTTGTGATTTAAGAGAGATTCTGCGACTATTCATAACAGGTCGAAAGACCATGTAGAGGAACTTAATGAAACGTTCTACTTCATTTGAGTGTGTGTAGCGAGCAAGAGAGAGGCGGCGTAAACCAAGACGAGAAACTCTGCACGATCACTCGATTTATTAGAAATAGCAGCTAAAATCTTTCTCAAATCACATCATAACATTATATAAAGGCAGGTAATGTGGACATGTATATCCTTAAAGACACAGGATGGTCATGGCTAGAATGCCTTTGATCGTAGATCAGCTCTATAGGGATTAACTTGGAGCTAAAGAACACTAGCTAGCTACCGGAGGCCATGTAGGGAGAGCCAGAAAGAAATATTGATAACACGTACTTATATTATTACTGCCAGTTCGAGATTGCGAAAGGCAGACAAAAAAATACTTGAATAAAATAATAATAATAATAATAAAGCTAATCTTTTACTAAATATACATGTATCGATTACTTTACATAATATAAATCACATTTGATATAATTACTTGTTTCAAGCGACCTCAAAAAAAAAGTGAAACAATTGGTCAGATTAAAATCCCAATATAGGCGTAAACAGAACACAAAGAGAAAAACAAAAAGCCATTAGCAGATACAAAATATAATACCAAGCCTCACCTATTTCGTAGCTTTCTGACCTGTCAGAATTTTTGCGGATTCTTCGTGACGGCTCGAAATACTTCATCTGACCCAATTCTATGAGAGACATAAGCTGTTCTCTCCCTTCGAGCGGTGAAACATTAAAAACAATCCTTTTGTAAATTATTACCACTTTTTATTTTTTACCTTATATATATTGTACATGTACTACGTCTGCTTTAAGACGAGACTCATACGAACAGTTCTGATCCTGATACTTAGTGGATGATTATAAAATTAAAAAACCAGCAAACACACAGACACACAAACTTTTATGTTAGTAAGAATGGAGAATCATTTTTGACGGCCGAAGTTTGTTTATTAGTCGGAGAATGAGAGCCTTTGAAGATACAAGTTCCAAAAATGAAGTGGAACAGGGATATAGAATTTGTTGTAATCGACTTCAATTACTTATTTTATGTGTTGGTGTTGAACTTAGGAAAGTAGCATACTGCGGAATAAGTGTACAGCCAACTTAGATTTTAATACTTACCTAGTAGATATTTTATCGATGCTACTGGAAATTTAACATAGAGAAACGAAACTATATATTGGCAGCATGACCCTTGAATTAAAAATATGTTGAATGACTATTATCTTTACACACACACACACACACACACACACACACACACACACACATTAATACGTACAACAGAAAGATTTGGTAACTTGAGCATACCTTCACATGTGTGCCCGGCCCCGCCTGAATTCTTTACCTTATAACTTCCAGAAAAATGGATATTTTTCAAAGAAACTTTCTGCAAATACCCTTCAAATGGTGTAGATTCCAATTGGGTGAAAACATTCGGAAAATTCACACGAATCAACTTTTTTTCCTCATAACTTTCGAAGAAATAAGCCTTTAATGAAATTTTCTACAAATACATATCAGAGTGTGTAAATTATGATTATATCATTTCTTTTTTCAATATGAAAAAGAAAATTGGTGAGGACACACATACATACTGACACACATCACAATTTTTTCCGATATTTCCAGTTTCATTTTGTAAACATATATGATGTGTGTCAGTATGTATGTGTACGAGTTATTTTACATATCAAATTCCGATATAATCGCAATCTGCACACTCTGAAATGTATCTATATAAAATTCCATTAAAAAATACCTATTTTTCTGAAAGTTATGAGAAAACAAAGCCAACATATATGAATTTTCCGAAACTCCTCTCTCCACTGATAAAAAAAAAACTTTTTCCACAACAAATTCTGACATAATCGGAATCTACACCATCTGAAGCGTGTCTGTTGAAAATTTCAATGAAAAATATCCATTTTTCTGGAAGTTATGAAGAAACAAAGTCGGTGGAGCATACATGCGGAGGTATGCCGAAACTTATACCACACTTCCGTTAAATTGTTTTTGGCACTTTGTCACCAGCAGATAAAGACTCACTGTCCTACCCGTCACCCAGCAGAACATCAAGGGTGTTACAGCTGGAGCGAGAAAGGGTCACAGTAGAATAGGGACCGCACAGCGCGAAATAAGTGCTTTGTTCAAAGTCACAACTCGACGCTCAGCTCGGAAATGATTGTAAGGTCAACGCTCTAACTACTAACCCACACGCTTTCTCCATCTTCGTCTCTCTCACACACCTGCGCAGCCCTACACACACACACACACACACACATAAAGAAGAATGAAATTGTGTGTATATATATATATATATATATATATTATATATATATTATATATATATATATATATATATATATATATATATATATATATATATTATATATATATATATATATATTATATATATATAGGCGCACGAGTGGCTGTGTGGTAAGTAGCTTGTTACCAACCACATGGTTCCGGGTTCAGTCCCACTGCATGGCACCTTGGGCAAGTGCCTTCTACTATAGCCTTGGGCCGACCAAAGCCTTGTGAGTGGATTTGGTAGGTGGAAACTGAATAGGAAAATCTGGCCTTCAAAAAGAAAAGATCCTGTCTGTATTTGTCCCCCTAGCATTGCTTGACAACCGATGCTGGTGTGTTTATGTCCCTGTTCGGCAAAAGAGACCGGTAGAATAAGTACTGGGCTTACAAAAGACTAAGTCCTGGGGTCGAGTTGCTCGATTAAGGGCGGTGCTCCAGCATGGCCGCAGTCAAATGACTGAAACAAGTAAAAAAAATGTATACATACGTTCATGTGAATGACAGTCCTAGTTACAGTGACTGCATTTGAAGGCACTGTCTGCCACTCTTGGCCTGAAGCTGTTTTTGCTTCGATTTTGCGTCTTTTTTTTTTAATCAGCAGGCCTCAGCTTTCCCTCTCGTCTTTTGACAACCTTTCCTAAATTCCAACAGGTGCGATTACCAGCAATGTTTTCCCATTCTTCAACGTTCATGTAACCAACAAGCAGGTCTCTCTTGCAGTCAGCTTTGAAACGAATATGGTGGTGTCATTATGTTCTCTTGCCCAAGGTTACTTTCCTATATTGTAAGTCCTTCAGGATCTTCCCATCTGACATGCGGTCGGATAGTTGTTTCAGTAGGGTGCATGAACCAGGACGTCGTTATCGGTAACTTGGTCAGACAATTTGATATCCTGAATACGTTTCAGGTTGCGCCGGTGGAAGGTGTTGAGATGCCGCTGTTGTCTCTCTCAAGTAGATGCTCCATCTCTCATTGCCGTTTGATAGTGTGTTGAGGACGTAAACTCTGTAGATTGCAAACCTTGGTGTGCACTGATAGTTCACTGTTCTTCTAGACTCACATTGTTTGCCAAGCTAGTTTCTGAGGCTGCTCTTCCAATACGTCTTCTAGAGCAGGGATTCTCAATTGGGGTCCATTTAAGATTTTGTTGCTAAGATTAATATGCAATAAATTACTTCTACAATACACAAAATATTTAATTTTTTTAATTACAATTCCTAATAATATTTAATTATAAAAATACAATAAGATTTTTTTTTTCTACACTGAATGGCTATGTAGGTATATTTGTGTAAAATATGGTTGAAAGCCACTGTTCTAGAAAGAGAGGTTGTCATTGATGGTAAGGCCGAGATGTGTAAACTCATGAACTACCTCTAGTTTGCAGTTGTTGATGATAATAGTAGAGGAGATGGTCAGCACCTTGGCCCAGGACTTTTGCGTGCTTCAGCATAAAAGCAAAGAAGATGCCTAACGGGGTAGTGGGGGAGGAAGCACACAGTCATACTTAACTTTGCTACGGATGTTGAAAGGATTATGAGGAAGAGACACCTACACTGACTGACATCTTTCATATCTGTATGGAATGACTGAAAACAATTCCGACTAACTTCGGAATGCGCCCAGTCTTCCATACATACGCGCACGCACACACAAATGTACGTACACAGATAATTAAAGAAAAACTAAGTACCACATCAACAACAGACATTTCTTTAAGCATTAGGTTTTTATTGCGCTTTGCTGCGAGTCAACTCAACTCGAGCTAACCTTTGACTAAACGTATTCCAGCCGTGACTAACCCGGTGTTTTCGGGTATATACATGGTGGGTTTCTGTCGTTCCGTGATGAGGATTCAGTTGTTGATCATTGGATTAGCATGTAAGTAACTGAGTATTCCCCTGACACGTTGTATCCGTAACGTAATTCTCAGGTGTTATCAACATGATACAATGTATAAACAAGGTTGTACCTTTTAAATTACTGGCATAAACCATCAGACAGGCTTCTATACAGTTTCCAGCTACCCATTTTCACTTACCCAAGGCTATAGAAAATATTATTTTCCCATGATGCTATATAATGGGGTCGAAATCGAAACCGGGCGACCGCAAAACGAACTTCAGCCATACTGCATGCAAACAACTGAATTCTCATCGTCGAACCAAGGAAACCAACTACATATCCCTGAAAACACCAGGTTGGTCACGGCCGGAATGCATTTGCTCGCAGGTTAGCTCGAATGAGTTTGACTTGCAGCAAAACGCAATGAAGACCTAACGTTTTAAGAAATGTCTATTATTTAAACTTTTCAATTCTTAAATAAGTTGTAGGATATGTGTGGAGGAGGTTTGGCTACTGTTTCTAGTATCAGTAAAGTGATATATACAACTGAAAAGAAAAATGAAAGAGAAAAGATGTAGGAGTGGCTGTGTGGTAAGTAGCTTGCTTACCAACCACATGGTTCCAGGTTCAGTCCCACTGCGTGGCATCTTGGGCAAGTGTCTTCTGCTATAGCCCCGGGCCGACCAATGTCTTGTGAGTGGATTTGGTAGACGGAAACTGAAAGAAGCCTGTCGTATAGATGTATATGTATATATAAGTGTTAGTGTATATGTTTGTGTATCAGTGTTTGTCCCCCTAGCATTGCTTGACAACCGATGCTGGTGTGTTTATGTCCCCGTTACCTAGCGGTTCGGCAAAAGCGACCGATAGAATAAGTACTGGGCTTGCAGAGAATGAGTCCCGGGGTCGATTTGCTCGACTGAAGGCGGTGCTCCAGCATGGCCGCAGTCAAATGACTGAAACAAGTAAAAGAGTAAAAAAAGAGTATATATCTGATCATGTACATTGACATCTAAAATAAACAGCGAAAGCGTAACACATACTTCCAGGTCATATTGGTTTGCATGTGACAGCTGTGCTTAAAAAAATTTATTTTTTAGTAACATATCGGTGATCTCTCTATCGAGAATATAGACGAAATTAATGCTATTGTTGACATTAATAAAATACTTCAACCATGCTTGTTACGAAAACCTCATCACAAAACTGTCCGACTTACTTCTCATAACATGGATTGGAAGTTATGTTTCACATTGCTCCATCGCAGAATATGTCTGCTGCGGTCTCTCTTTTCCATCAACTCTAATGTGTCACTGGGCTCTATTACAACACGCGTACTCTTCCTTCTTTATATCAACGACTTATCGTAAATCCTCGGGTATAATCCGCATTTCCCCACCAAAATTTGAAGGTCAAAATCCCTAGTGCATACTATATACAATGTTAAAAATGAAATATATTTTCTAAGCAATGTCCGTGTCTCTATTTGCTGTCCGGCAATGTTTATTCAGACGCATTTTGTGATGTCGAGCGCGAAAATACCTTAAGCTAAGCCTGAAAGCAATGAAGTCATAAAAGAATCAGCCATAACTTGCAGTAAACGACATTTATTAAAATAAAAGTATTCAGAACATAGAATAACATGTAACAAAAACAATTTGCAAACATATTTACATTCCCATATAACAGTTAAGAACATCACCATTATTATATTACGCATGCGCGGAAGTGTTTGTTCGACTAGGTGCTGTTGGCTTAATTGCGCACGACTCAAGTTAGAGAAGGGGTGCGTATTATACACAAGGTTTAGGTTTTTCAGAGGTACAGCCCCCTAAAAATTCCTTGCGTATTATACTCAAGGACGGACTATATTCGAGGATTTACAGTACTTTGTATTATTACTTCCAGCCTAAAAGGCGACGTTAGGTAGAATCGTTAGTGCGTCGGACAAACAAACAATTGCTTAACACCATTTCTTTTGGCTTTTTACGTTCTGCGTTCAAATTCTACCGAGGTCAACTTTACCGTTCATCCTTTCGTAGTCGATGTACCAGGTGAGCACAAAATTTCCCCCAGATTTCAGGCCTTGTACATATAGTCGAAAGGGTTACTGATGCTGATGATAATCTCTCGTAGTCCGAGAAAGACGGTCCTGCAGTTTCTTGCTGAACAACCTGCAAAAATGATTTGTTTATAGTGATCAAACGTATATGCTGCACATTAGCTCACTCCCTCCATCAAATCGACGTTTCCTGAACAGGTTCACGGTGTTAGCGTCGAAGTGATCGCACAGCAACGTGGTACACAAAGTACCATCCGATTCAGGAACTGAAACTACGATCTCGCGATCGTGAGTGTAACACTCTAACCACTAGGCCATGTGCCTTCGGCATAAAGGATGATTGCTTCCAGCCGAATGCACATCATTGCAGAGGTTATTCATTCCTCAATAGCTTTTCGCTCATAAGTGACAGCCACATGTCTGATGTCACTTCGGATCAATATATATTACATTCAGCGAGACCTGACCCCCACCACATCGCAGACACATTCCAATGGAAACATGATATTCTAGCCTCCATTATCAGCTTTAAAAAACAATATCTACAGAAATCAAGGCAAATCACAATTCACCTACACTTACACTAAAATCCTTACACATCTGTTCTCGTCTATCTCTGATCCATTCATCACTGATCCACGGTACGCTCATTGTGAACTGTGTTATGCTTATCACAAATTGGTCCGTGATAACAAGGGTCGGCGATCAAAGATTCTGATTCGTTTAACACTGATTATTTTTTGAACCAAACACCCGTGATAAACGAGGATAGATATATATGCTAATCTCTCACAATCTCTGATCTCTTGTAAAGTAAATAAGTAAATCCCCATCGGTAAATACAATGAGGATTCAGTTGTTTAATTAACTGAGTTACTTGTTCATTGAATTAGCGTAAAAAACTGGCTGAGTATTCCACAGACAAGTGCACCATTAGCGTAATCCTCAGACAGAATTAACTGACACAGCGCGTGACAAGGGTGCACCTTTGAATTACAAGCACGATCCATCTAATAGGCTTCCTCACAGTTTCCATCAATTCATTCACTCATAAAATACTGGTTGAATCCAAGACTTTTTAACCAGTCGGTTATACTGCATCCCCTTCTGGTAATCACACCTATAATCAAAGCTGCAACGGCCAAACTAGTCGTTTTCAACTAATTTTGTTCAAACGCTTCTTTTTCATCTTATAAAATAAAGTCAAAATATTCTAAAACACAACCCACACCTCAAAAGCCATTCGACTGGTTGGACAACGATTAATCTCTAACACACGCTTATGTTGATGCTGCTTATCCTACCCTGGTTTCTCTTATCAGTTACTATGCAGTTCCTGCCCCTTTGAACATATAAATTGTGTATGAGGTGGTATCAAAAGGTTCCTAGTATAGCTATGTTTTATAAAAAATAACTTATTTACCTAAATTTTAACATCATCATCTTCGAAATAGTCACCTTGCGCAACAATACACCGGTCCCAGCGTTCCTGCCACTTTTAGAATCCGGCCTGGAAATCGTTTTCCGTAAGCGAGTCGAGGACTTTCTGCGATTCACTCTGGATCTCAACAACGGCGACCTTTGAGCTGCATTTTCATCTTGGGGAATAGATGGAAGTCCGTAGGTGCTAAATCTGGCGAATGGGGTCGGTGTAAGAGAGATACCATGTTTTTGGCGAGAAACTCATGAGTAAGGAGAGCTTGGTGACAGGGTGCATTGTCGTCGTGAAGAATCCAATTCTTCGCGCTCCACAAATCCGGTCACTTTCGCCGAATGTCCTCCCTCAAACACTTCAAAAGGTCGCAGTAGAACTCTCGTTTAATGGCCTGGCTCTGGGGGACGAATTCTCGATGCACAATACTACACATTCGGAGGTGATGCTCGCGGCAGGTCTTCCAGATTGCTCATCATTTTCCAGGGAGGTCCTTCCACTTTTGAAGCGCCAGTGCTACTCGAAACATTGCGTACGACTCATTGCCTCGTCGCTGTAAGCATCCTCAATGTCTCTATAGCCGACTTCCCAAGTTTAACGCAAAATTTCATGTTGGCTCTTTGTTCTGGTCCATGACAAAATCGCAGACTACAGCATACATGTGATCACAAAAAGACAAATTTTACAGTTTGCGAAGTAAACACAGCGATGTCATTCGGCACACTGCCTCGTGAAGGTCACTGCTCACTCTAACTGCGCACGCAACCATATTCTGCTATCTGCTGGCAGTGTTACAGAACTAGTCCCGGAACTTTTTGATACCATCTCATACCTCACAACTTCCCTGCTGTGCTTTATTTCCAAAACACAGCACCAAATACTTCGCCTAGTCCCTTATCTCTACAATTGTAGTATATGTTTTAATCATTCTCTTCATGTGCCATGTTTACAGGTGTCGGCGGTCATGGACCTTCATTTTCGAAATTTCTTTCTTGAGCCCTAGAATTCATAAGGTCGGTCACCCGGTTTCCATAGGTGATTGGGATCACAATATTCTCCTGAACGGGACGCCGGTTTGTTGCAGGGTGCCAACCGTTTTGAGGGAAGGGGGACAAGTCGATTACATCGACCCCCGAAAGAACGAAAGACAAACTTGACTCTCAGCGGGATTTGAAATCAGAACTTAAAGAGCCAGAAGGGATGCTGAAAATCATTTTGTTGAACATGTTAACGATTGAGCCTGCCATCCACTCTAAAGATTTATGATTTTTCTTAGCAATAAACAAAGCAGTGGTTTTCTGTTACCGTCTGCTGGTTTATTGAGAGCTCACTCTACTCGTCTCCTGCCCTTCCGAGCTCACCCTTAAGGCATAGAGCCTACTTAACCCTTTGTGGAGGTGCATGGCTTAGTAGTTAGGGTGTTGGACTCCCGATCGTAAGATTGTGGCTTCAATTCCTGGACCGGGTGATTCATTGTGTTCTTGAGCAAAACATTTTATTTTACGTTGCTCCAGACCACTCAGCTGGCATAAATGAGTACTCCTTCGACGGACCAGCGTCCCGTCCAAGTAGGGAATTTATATGCCATGGAAATCGGGAAACCGACCCTCATCAGTCAGTATGACTCAAGAAGGTAATTTTACCTTTACTTTTTACTTAACCCTTTGACAGAAGCGACTGAAGTATTTGAAAGAATTCCGTTTCTCTGTCAGATGATAACACACGAGCTCTGGTCTTCTCGTAGATCATTGAAATGGCAAGAACTAATTCTACTGGAATGCCATATGCTCGAAGGATTTTCAACATTTTGTAACGATGGATACTGTCAAATGGTTTGATGAAATCCATGAAGGTTATAATAGTATATAGCGGCTTTGATTTAACTTTTTCTATGATACGCCTCAGGGCTAAGAGCTGAGATTCTATGAGGCCTGCTGACAGTTAGCCAGAACATCAGGCAAAGACAGCTGTGACTATGTGGTCACTGCGTGCGTTACCCTGAACTGGAAGCATCCAAATTAGTCTTGTGAAGGTGATGTAAGGAGAGGAAAACGTTGTAACACATAGGCGACTTCAACGCAGACGCTAGCCTGGAATGAATCCAGGATCTCAAGGCAGTGATATTGGACTCCTGGCAGGTGGACTTTGTTGCTGCGGACCAAGACTGGAACCAGCTATTAAGTAAGTGGCAACTGGTTTATGTAACATAAGACCATGTCCACACAACATTGGGCCTATGTGATACATGCCTAGGAATAGCCCTCCTCCAAATTCTGTATGTCTTAGTCAAAGGACCATCTTTTCCTAATTGACCCATATCTGGAGTCCTTGAAAGATACTACTACTCCGAACCAGTGCGGATCTGGAAGTACTTATGACTAAGGAGTAACACTAGACTCCCCACTTGATATTGTCTAATATCTTGTTCATGACAGCTTTTGCTAAATCATGTCATTATTTCCTTGAATAAAGGTTGCGAGTTGGCAGAATCGTTAACGTATCGGACAAAATGCTTAGCAACATTCCTTCTGGCTCTTTACGTTCTGAGTTCAAATCCCACCTAGAACATTTTACTTTTTATTCTTTTGGGGTGGATAAAATAAAGTTCGGTGGTCGATGTAATCGACTTAACCTCTCCCTCAAATTGCTGGCCTTGTGCATGAATTAAAAAGAATTATTTCGTTGAATCGAACGTATCCATATTGATAATCTCAGATAACCTTTGAAGTACATTTTTATTGCGCATGCGAACTCTCAGCTTTAGTTGTATAGTATCATCCCAAATATATGAGCCAGCCGGAGATTCTCTACGTGGTCGCTTGACCAGCTAAAAATAGCAATCAAATCTTCCCTAATGCTCTTTTATACACTGCTTATCTGTTAACCTAATAAAAACCTTATCAATGTATGACCTGGATGAACCACTACGATTTGACCAAGAGCATATTGGTGTGTTTGGGAAATCGAGACGAAACCTGTCTTACGTTGGAAATGCTCGAGAAGGTTGGCGAGGCTTTTGCATCCCACACCCACTATCTGTTACTCCCAAATTATCTTTGCCTGTATCTAAGATTCCATTCCAGTCGCCCATTACCACTAATGAGCGAGATGTTTCTAAGAAATTCTCCAGACGTTTAAAGAAATCTGGTCGCCCGGCTCCTGTTGGAGCATTGACTGTCACTAGTCTGAAGGCTCCACTATTGCCTTCCTTGCTGCTTACATCCAAGATCACCATCCTTCTGACCAGGTCAAGGAAAACTGTACTCACCTTCACGTCACCGCGACGCTATTTGATCCAAGCCGACCGGAGGTGGCATAAACCTCATAGTCGTCCAAAAGCAGAGCAAGCGATTGTGTTTCGGATATAGTGGTTTCACTAATGGCTACTGTACCTAGGCGTAGTGGCCTGAGGACGTTGAGCAGGTGACCCTGTTTCCACATTCCCGTCAGGCCACGAGCATTTACACAACCTGTTCTTAGAACTGCCATTCAAAGAGAAAGGAAAGAACCAAGGAATGAGTCATTCGCTTACCCAAGTCTTGGATTGGTCCTTTTTCGAGGCCTTTAAACAGGCCTTCCAATAACCTTTTGTCCAATAAGTTATTGAAAACTCCTACATGATGTGGGAAACTTTTTCTCAAAATACGATACGTAGTGGGAGTTGTTCTTATCAGAACTCTCCTTACTGGGGTTTCGGAAATGGTGAGAGCACCAAAACCGTCGCCTATTGCCAAAATTTTGTCTTTATTTGAATCTGCAAACTTCATCAGTTCCTCGTTCTTCTTCCGTTGAACTGAGTAACCGAGAGGCTCGCCCGAGAGATGTTGTTCTGTTAGTTCCGTTTCTTGTGACTAATGTGGTTGTTGTCATTTTGCTTGTTCTCCTAGAGACATGCTTTACCAAAAACTGAGGGAGTACCCCACTCGCAGTGGTTTTTCAGTATGTCGTACACCAACCTGGAATTTCTGAGGGCCCATGTTATTGCTAGATAGTCGTTGAACCTGCATTAAGTTTATCTGTCCTTTTGACAAGTCTTTTTTTTTTTATCCCCGCTGGGTTTCTAACAACTCTGCTCACCAGGTAAGCCTGGCAAGCGTACCGTACTGTTTAAGTCACCGACGACTCGATCATGCAACAAGTTGTATTGGATTCCATGTTATCAGTAGCAGTCATGAGAAATACATACATACATACATACATACATTTTTATATGTTAAGATAATTGTAAATCGACATGAATCAACTATGTAACACTTAACAAGCAAACAAAAGACTCACTCACACGCACACAAGCACGATTAAACTAATTAATATGGAAACAAACAAATAATGAAAAACAAGATTATTAAATCAATTCTCAAGGGTTCAATCATTAGCGAACTATTAAGTATCAGTCACAAATAATAATAATAATAATAATAATAATAATAATAATAATAATAATGAGAGAGAGAGAGAGAGAAAAGAAGAGATAGGGAAAGAGAGAGAGAGAGAGAAGAAGAGATAGGGAAAGAGAGAGAGAGAGAGAGAGAGAGAGAGAGAGAGAGAGAGAGAGAGATATGTCAACTTATTGTGGAGACAACATCCTCGAATTATATAAATGTAATCTAATATATACAATGATTATTTGTATCAACTACATCGTTGTTATTCGTGTCTGCATGTGTGTATATGAAGGAAATGAAAACTCTCGAGAGATCACCAGGCTTATTCAATACCGGAAAAAGCCCGCTGGGAGGAGGTGATAGGGCATCATAAAATTCTTTTTCTCATCGAATAATAATTTCTCGTAATTCTATTCGGTTATAAATCTAACCTTACAACTGATTTTTTTCCCCTTTGTATTTGACTTCCGGTGTCTATCTTTATCGCTCGACACGCTCTCAACTTTCTCGTTGCTTTATTATGGTGAAGAAGGCAAGCAGTTTTTCACTGGTCGGTGGCTATGGTGAGAGAAGCAGTGCAGTGGACAACAGTGGGTGATCTTTCGAAATTTGTACAATTAAGAAGGCTGATGAAGTGAAACAAAGTACACTAAATCAAAGTGAAAGGTAAATAAATGATCGTTAATAATCGATAATAAAAGCGGTTGACAATCAGTTTACGGTCATAAAAAAAGCGGAAGTAAATGTCTTAAAACAAGTGAAAATAAATTGCGATAAAAACCGGAATTGATGAACAGTGACATCGCAGACATCTCCCTAATTTTTAGTCACTTAGAAGTATAGTACTTTCTAGTGATATATTTAAGTATTTCAGAAATAGCAGTCGAGAGACACCGTTCAAATGTACTGCACCCAGCAATAAACACCACTGAGAAGGCACCTCGGTGGATTGTATGTCGATACATGATAGCCATGTGAGCAATGCAATAAACCTGCACAATTAATGAACTCTAGAAAAAGAATCGAAGGGAAGCGGTGACGTCGTTCCTTTGGATTCACTTGGACTATATAAGCCAATTCCTTCTTTTGAGAAGAACACTTAACTCTACCAATAATTCTTTCTACTATAGGCACAAGGGCTCAATTTTCCTTCGGGGCGGGGCGTGACTAATCTCCTACATGGACCTTTCCCCTTTGAACGGCAGATCGAGAAATTAATTTTTTGTAACTAAACACTTTCAAACTTCGGACACTGGTAGAATGTGTCATATAAAACATCTTTTACTCTTAGTGTTGTTGAGAAAAGTTTATATTTTTAAAGTTATTTCGTGTTAAAGAAATCGTATTTCGGTAATTTCAACCAATCAGTGACGTGTATTCAGCTGAATAAAATTACTGCCGTTGTTTGTCAACAACAACTTCCGGCGGTGTATATTTCGTTTGTCACTGTTATTTATGTCATCCTTCGTGCGTTTGTACTGGTTTTAGCTTTAGGGTTTAGGGTTAGGGTTAGGGTTTTAGGGTTCGGGTTAGGGTTTTAGGGTTTTAGGGTTAGGGTTGGGATTTTAGGGTTAGGACTGGGATTTTAGGGTTAGAGTTACGGAAAAAAGTGAAAAATGAACAAATTGGAGGGGTAGGGGTAGTGGGGGCAAAAAAAGTCTTTCCAAAAATAGTTGCTGATAAACAGAAAAAAAACCTTAAAGCAGTAGAAATGCACGAACGATTGTGGTGGTGTCATGAAGTAAACATACTTCAGATACACTCGTTTATTCATACAAACGTAACTGAGATTAAATATGTCATAAATAACAGTGACAAACGAAATATACACCGCCGAAAGTTATTGTTGACAAACAACAACAGTAATTTTATTCAGCTGAATGCACGTCATTGATTGGTTGAAATTACCGAAACACGACTACTTTAACATGAAATAACTTTGAAAATACAAACTTTTCTCAACAACACTAAGAGTAAAAGATGTTTTATATGACACATTCTACCAGTGTCCGAAGTTTGAAAGTGTTTAATTACAAAAATTAATTTCTCGATCTGCCGTTCAAAGAGTAAAGATCCGATTACATCAATCCCAAGTACTTCACTGATACTTACTTTATCGACCCCGAAAAAGATGAAAAGCAAAGTCGACTTCGGTGGAATATGAACACAGAACATAAAGACGGGCAAAATGCCGCGAAGCATTTTGTCCGGCGTACTTACAATTCTGGCAGCCTTATTTAATTAACTCTGCCAGTAATAATAGTTAAACTGATATGCACGTGATTAAGAAACATTTCGCAGAATGAAATGATTTTTGAACTGCATATGGGTTTTCACTGTCGTCACTTCCAGTTTCTAACACATTTTACTTTCACTTTTTTATGACTGTAAAAAAACAAAACAAAATGCATTGCGTACAATAGCCTGTTATCTATTATTGTTATTTTTTTTAGGAAACTGAAATGTAGATATACCGGTTAGTAGTGTCTGAAGGATTAGATGTGTGTGTTTGTATGGAGAAAGTTCAAAATTTTGGAAAATGGATGGAAATCTCATTCGCTCTAGAATTTGAACGAAATCGTATCGAACATGAACAGATAAAGAGAGATATTTGTTGAGGGCTTGAATTTGTCTGTGTATGTTAGCATACAGCCCAGTTTAGCATGTAACGAATGGGGACGTGTCTGTCTTAAGAAAGAAAGGCCTAAGAAGTCATCAGAGAAGCCACACACGGCCAAGGTAGTTTTTAACTATGCATTATACGGCATCTACACTTGCAGAGAGTGTAGAAAAGCATGTGTTCTAGGAGATGGACAGACCACCTTATGAAGGTTCACCCATACAATATAGTAACACCTATGCTGCAAAAGGCGCTTATCGTTGTCACACCTGTCTAAAAGAGCATAAGTCCCTAGCAGAATTAGAAAGCCACTGAAATTGAGTTGCAGCCGTTAAACACACACACACACACCACACACACACACACACACACACACACACACGCACACACACACATTCATCATGTTGAACTGTTAATCCCTTCATATTTTTTTCTCTCACTGTTATTTTTCGTTCTCTTTCAATTTTTTCCCTCATACCTTTCTGTTGAAGAGCATAGGCTCGAAACATCAAAGACTTTTTCATTCATCCCTAGCGTCAAACTAATACACCTACTTGTTTGTTCCTTCACCTGTCTTCGTCTTTTGTTTTCTGAAAATTTGAACTATATACATATAGTTATATGTATTCGTGTGTGTGTGTGTTTGTCCCCCTATCCACCATCGCTTGCCAAGCAATGCTGGAGTTTTTACGTCCCCGTAACTTAGTGGATCGGCAAAAGAGACCGATAGAATAAATACGAGGCTTACAAAGAATAAATCCTGGAGTCGATTAGTTCGCCTAAAGGCGGTGCTCCAGCATGGCCGCAGTCAAATGACTGAAACAAGCAAAAGAGTTAAAGAATATATATATATATATATATATATATATATATCACATCACATGACCGACCAGGCCATCAGATGTTGTTACACATCGCTGGTCACAATACGCTTCGCATTGTTTTAGCCTTCGATGACGCCACTCCGCTGGCTAAGCGAGCAGGCTAACAGAAGAAAGAGTGAGAGAAAGTTGTGGTGAAAGAGTACAGCAGGGGTCACCACTACACCCTACCGGAGCATCGTGGAGCTTTTAGGTATTTTCGTTCAATAAACACTCACTGGGAACCGAAACCGCGATCCTACAACCACGAATCCTCTGCCCTAACCACTGGGCCATTGCGCCTCCACACACACACACACACACACATATGTACTATATACAGCTGCATGCGTGCGCACATACACGCAAGTACTGTCCAAATCTCCGACCAATCACATACAGCTACCTGGCATTCAATTGGCGTATCAAGTTTCGGGCATTTTGATTGGGTTTTGGATAGAAAATTCACAAAAATGTCACTTCTACTGATTTTTTAATGGCTTTGCAGGGTGACTGGGGAAATGTAAAGATGTGCATGACCACCCTTGGACGGTTTTGAATGACCATAGAAAGTGCGAGCCCTCTAACTGGAAAATTGTGAATTTGTATAAAGGACACGCACATAGACATTTTTTTACTACCCAATAGGGGCTAAACACAGAGGGGACAAACAAGGACAGACAAACGGATTAAGTCGATTACATCGACCCCAGTGCGTAACTGGTACTTAATTTATCGACCCCGAAAGGATGAAAGGCAAAGTCGACCTCGGCGGAATTCGAACTCAGAACGTAGCGGCAGACGAAATACCGCTAAGCATTTCGCCCGGTGTGCTAACATTTCTGCCAGCTCGCCGCCTTTTTTGCCGTTTATATATATATAGAGATATATAATCTCCAAAAAAATACTCTTTATTGACCGTCTGGCCAAAGGGAATTCAGCGGATGTACATGATATCCTTGTTGCCGAGAAAGTGGGTCATCATGAGCTTCCCGGTGGACTTGTGTTGTGTGGCCTCTTGTGCCAGCAAAAGAAAAAAATCGACTTATACAAGTTAATCCATAGGGAATCTGAAGTATTTCATATGTTTCTGTAGCGTTTTTGCGCAATTTCACACAAAATATCATTGCATAGCAAGTTTCCAAATAGTCTTCACGTCTCGATTGCATTCTGCAAGCAGTATTTAGCAGGGTGTGTTCAAAGTGCTGTTACAGCCGTCTCCTTCAATCTGGAATAAAAAGTCGGCAGGTCACCTTATTAGACGTATAGTAAATGCCTTCAGAAATACACAATGATATTCAGAAATTCTTTCGGTGCATGAGCTTATAATATAAGAGAAAACCACGGACGAAATGATGTATAGAGCGGCAAGAAAAGTAGAATTGTCTAAAACAATTAAAGAGGATGATAGTTTGTAATCAGTCTTTCCCCCACCCAACCCATTATTTATCCTACATTATTTATTTTATCTTTCTTGTCCTCTTCTAGTTTTCGCTTTCTCTTTCTTCTTCTTTCTCTTCCCTTTTCAGCTTTATTATTTCTTCTCTCTCCTCCACCTTTTCTGTTTTTAGCCTTCATTTCTTCTTTTCCTTTTATTTGTGGTGTTATATATTGTTTACTTATTTCATTTCTCGTCTATATCTAAATCTTTTATTATAATTTCATCTTTTAAATAACTATCTTGCAATCCTATTATTCATTTTAATTATTTGCAATTCCTATTTCTAGATATATTCTGTTCATTTTTATTTGCTTTTACACAGTTTTTTTCTCGATTTAATTATTAATTATTGCTTATTCCACCATTAAAGTTCACCCCCTCTGGCAAACCACCCCCACAGAAATTAGTCACCCAACCAAATTCAATTGTTTATTCGTTAAACAGTAATGATTACATTGTATCATGTTATATTATATTATATTTCATGTACCACAGAATTTTTAATTTAGTATCATTGCAACTGTCCGATGAACGTCAAGTAATAGTATATTGCTTGACGTATTTCATCAGCGGTACCTCAGAAGGATCCTAAGAATCACTTATCGAGACAGAGTCACAAATGAAACTATTCTCCAAGCAGCAAGTGTAAGGCCTCGGCATGCAATTGTAACCGAACGGTGAATGAGAATGGCTGGGCACATACTAAGATTGTCAGAACAGCCATGGGCTGGATGCCGCTGGAAGGTAAGAGAAGACATGGCCGGCCAAGAAAGACATAGCGTAGCACCTTCAAAGATTGAACATCACCCGGGAGTGGAGGCGCAATGGCCCAGTGGTTAGGGCAGTGGACTCGCGGTCATAGGATCGCGGTTTCGATTCCCAGACCGGGCGTTGTGAGTGTTTATTGAGCGAAAACACCTAAAGCTCCACGAGGCTCCGGCAGGGGATGGTGGTGATCCCTGCTGTACTCTTTCACCACAACTTTCTCTCACGCTTACTTCCTGTTTCTGTTGTACCTGTATTTCAAAGGACCGGCCTTGTCACTCTCTGTCACGCTGAATATCCCCGAGAACTACGTCAAGGGTACACGTGTCTGTGGAGTGCTCAGCCACTTACACGTTAATTTCACGAGCTGGCTGTTCCGTTGATTCGGATCAACCGGAACCCTCGTCGTTGTAACCGACGGAGTGCTTCCATCACCTGCGAAGAAGCATACTGGTTGGCCAGAGACGGAGATAATTGGCGATTACTGACTGCCCGATGTGCTGCTCAAAGGCACCAACGGACCCGAGAAGAAGAAGAATATTACTCTACCTTTGGTATTCGAGTACTATCTTTTCCACTTTGTTTTGCATTTATGTGCTGACTTATGTGCGCGCGCGTGTGTGCGATAGAAAGATAGATAGATAGATAGATAGATAGATAGATAGATAGATAGATAGATAGATAGATAGAATCGTTAGCACGCCGGGCAAGTTGCTTAGCGGTATTTCATCCGTTTCTACGTTCTGAGTTAAAATTCGCCCGCAGTTGATTTTGCCTTTCATCCTTTCCGGGTCGATAAAATAAAAACAATTTGAGCACTGGTGTCAAATTACTGCCCCCAAACTGCTGGCCTTGTGCCAAAATTTGAAACCGATATTAATTATACGCAACAGAAATCCTCTCAACGACAACAACATGTACGTATCACTTCCGGTGTAAACATGAATAATGAAAAATCATCTTTGATTTGTTTTCTTTCTAAAAGAAAAATTCTTAGTATGAAACATTTTGCGTAAAGATCGAAAACCTGGCAATATTTTGTTGATCGAACTCGACTTCCACAATTCAATACAGAGATCCATGAGATGAAAAAAAGTAACATATTTCTGTCTTGCAGAAAACAGAACTGGTTTTCTCGTTCCACCAAAGAACGAGTTCGAGATAATAATAGCAGATAATTTAAATGAATTTAAATATCCTTGATCGGAAAGTAGGACATATGGTACTATTTGTGCAGTTTTTAAAATAGAGGATGGGTGAAAGCTCAAACCCAAATAGAACGCAATGCACCTGCACATAAGCTGGGAAGGAGAAACATAAGAAAAGTGTTGGGTACATCGGTGAACAAAACTACCACTGCCTAGTAGTAACCTTCGTGGCACAATATGGGCAGGCGGAAAGTACAAGTGAAATATCTAATGATATGTGGTCGGGCGGAATCATCATGGACATACAAGTCTTCATGACCCTGTAAGACCATAAAATAATGCGAGAATTGTCCTGTAAAGTGTGATGACAAAAAGACCTTAAAAATCATTATCCAAGATAGATGACCTTATTGCTAGATATATGAAAACAAAACTTATCAAAAAATTTCCGTAAAGAAAGTCCAAAAGACTAAAAGAAACAAACCATGGAAATTTTCGGTTCTAGATTGACATCAGGCACCACTCATGAGCCAGCAAATGGAACTGTCACGTCTTCTTTACTAGCAGCAAATCACGAGACCAAAAATTCCACTCCCCCTTTCCCAAATCACAACCGGCAAAGAAAAGGACGGCAACAGCAACGATAACAACAGCTAGTACTAAATGACTAGGAAGTGCCTGGCTCACAGCAGCAACATTTCACCCACTAGGGATAGATACCAGACGGAAGCCAATGGGACAAACAGAGTTCCTAAAACAAATCCTACAAAATCTGGAAAACTGAAGGGCAAAAAGTAAAACAAAAGCAAGAACACTCAGAAAGTGCAAACCTTTGCCAAGGCAACACCAACGTCCCCTCAACGATTAGCTGGAGATGATTTTTAAAATAAGAATATCTGAAATAAGCTCGACTGCTCTCACAAATGAGAATACTAAAAATGAACCTGATCGATCTCAAAAATTAAGTAAAAAAACACACACACACACACACAATAAAAAAAAACAATAAAAAACAGGAAAAATAATCCAGAATCCTTGTCCGGTACCGGATCGATCCCCAAATCTAATTAGTTCGTGCCAGTCATGAGGCTAAACATCCCTGGAAGTTTCATTTGAATCCATCCAGCGGTTCTTGAGATATCTTGTCCATGGTCAAACAAACAAACGACTGAAGCAATAACTCCGCCTTCGCTAAAGCGAAGGTAATAAAAAGTCGGATTATGTGCCACTGACGCTGTCGCCGCCGTCACCGTCTTCGTCTTCTCACAAATATTTGACGATGAGGATAATGATGGTAATGAAAACGGTGATGGTAGTTAAGATAGTCATGAAGGTGGTGACGACGAAGACGACCATGACGATGACGATGATGAGGCTGATGGTGACGATGATGATGATTACCTATTTCTTTACTACCCACAAGGAGCTAAAGACAGAGGGGACAAACAAGGACAGACAAACGGATTAAGTCGATTATATCGACCCCAGTGCGTAAATGGTACTTATTTAATCGACCCCGAAAGGATGAAAGGCAAAGTTGACCTCGGCGGAATTTCAACTCAGAACGTAGCGGCAGACGAAATACCTATTTCTTTACCACCCACAAGGGGCTAAACACAGAGGACAGACAAACGAATCAAATCGATTATATCAACCCCGTGCGCAACTGGTACTTAATTTATCGACCCCGAAAGGATGAAAGGCAAAGTCGACCTCGGCGTAATTTGAACTCAGAACGTAATGGCAGACAAAATACCTATTTCTTTATTACCCACAAGGGGCTAAACACAGAGGGGACAAACAAGGAC
>NC_042998.1:139705083-139710083 GCF_006345805.1 Octopus sinensis | reverse complement strand
GTGTTATCCATGGGGAAAGGCAAAGGGCGATACAGCTTGGCACCAGTGATGTTGCAACTAATTTCTACAGCTGAGTGAACTGGAGCAACGTGAAATAAAGTGTCTTGCTTAAGAACACAACACGTAGCCCGGTCCGGGATTCGAACTCACTGCCTCACGATCGTAAGCTCGACGCTCTAACTATCGAGCCACGCGCCTTCAATAATAATAGTAATAACAATAATAATAATAATCCTTTCTATTATAGGCACAAGGCCTGAAGTTTTGCGGGAGGGAACTAGTCGATTACATCGACCCAGAATTTCACTGGTACTTAATTTTTCGACCCCGAAAGGATGAAAGGCAAAGTCGACCTCGGCGGAATATTAATAATGATGATAATGATGATTTCATTATTAACCACAAAGGTTTACATTAAGAAAAACATTATGGACGGCACAGAACAAAACAAAACAAAGAATGTGTGTGTGTATGTGTGTGAGTGTGTGTTGCTGTGAGGGTTTTGCGTGTAAACAAGAGTAACATCATTTTCTTAAAAATTCCTACGCTACTGAAACCGGGAAACAGGCCCTTATGAGCCTGGCATGGCTCGAAAAGGAACATATATTTTTTATTTAACTCCAGGCGTATACTCAGGGCAGGCCCGTTCACCCGCACCATTCTCACCACTTTCATCTAATTTTCAGCAAACTGGGTAGAAGACAACACTTCCCTCTCTACCCTTATTTTCCTTTTCAAGTGAAACTTGAAGAAGTTGATCAGGGATTGCCACAAAAACAATTAGGGACAATACAAAACAAGGGATGAGTAGGGTTTAAAACAGAAAAAACGTGTAAACAATAAAAATAAAAACAATTAACAAAAAAAAAAATTAAACACCAAAATTCCCCAATAGGGGTGAGTTTCACCCAGGGCCAACCAAGGTGCCCTACACATCCTGGTCACCCCGACTGCCAAGGGCACGCCAGGTAGGTACCCCTCCTCCCTTCAACTGCTCCGGCTGAAGGACGAATATTCAGAGTAGGCTCATTCCTACGAGCCATTTTCGCAACATTCACCCACATTCAACAAACTTACTGGCGGGGGCGGGGAGTACTTCCCTCTCTACCTTCACTTGTAAAAAGTCAATGAGGGCTCGGCCGAAGAGGAAAGTGTCTGTCTTCAGTCCTTTCAACCTCGTCCACCACACTATCTCTTTCGCTATAGCCACCAGGCAGAGGAAAACTGCCTTTCCCTCCCGGCCAAAAGAAGGCAGCGGGTTGATCCTCACAATGGACTCGGCTGATAACCGGATCCGTCCTATACAACTTTTCGACAAAGCTCCATAGTTCAGTAATGTACGGATACTGGACGAGTGCATGCAGAACGGTTTCATCACCCTGCGCATACCTCAGACAAGTCCGTCTGACAGCACTTCCGTATCTGTAGAACTTGTCTCGAACTGGCAGAGCTCCCTGGTAGCATTGCCAGGCCAGGGATTTCTGACCCGAATGTCCTCCAGAAAAGACAAGTTAGTTGATCTCTCTCGACGTCCAGAGTTTCCCCGAGTACGACATCGCTCTTTCCTTCCACTAACCCTCGGGAGAACTCCATGGTGGAACTTCCACCGACCGCGTTGCCCGACTGGCAGAAGGCCGTGAGCGCTTACCGACACTCCAGGTGCCAAGCGCTCTTTCTGGTCTGCATTTGACCCAGGACTGTCGCTCCATCAATGAGACGAGCTGCGGAAAGCCCCTTTTGACGGATGGCAACCATACCTGCACATCATTGGCCACGGCATGCTCAGTCCTCCACTCAGCGGCTATTGACAGCCGAAGGACCGTCTGACGAGCGGAACTCGTCCTTTCCATAGGAAGTGGAAGAGCAAGTGCTCCAACTTTATCAGGCACGAAATGGGGCAAGGGACGACGGTCAGGCGGTAGTAGATGACAGAAGCGATGTACGCATTCGCGCCCTCCGCCCGACCCTTCAGGAATAGCTTCCTATCAGCTCAATTCTGGGTGAGATTGGCTACCCTGCTTGTCACCTCCCACCAGTTCTTGTCCACCTGGAGATCTGGACCAAACCAGATCCCGAGCATGAACCGGTCCTTCCGTCCAGCGCCTTACAACGCTGGCGGTTGGCATGACCCTGCCTCTCCAGGTGCCAAGCTGCAGGCCCACCGACTTCTCCTGGTTGGTATTTGCTCCTGTCACCGCTTCGTATACACTTAGAGCAGTGCCGACCACCTCGATCTCTGGGATGTCCGACACTATTACGGTGATGTCGTCCGTGTAAGCCGACACGAAGCTTCGGCATTCTAGATCACGCTGGATGCCCCTCGAAACATCGATCCCGAGAGGATGAAAGGCAAAGTCAGATGAAATGCCGCTGAGCATTTTATTCGTCGTGCTAATGAGGGCGACAAAAAAAGATAGTATGTCTGGCCAGCCAACCAACTAACCAACCAATAAGCCAACTGCTGTCTGCGTTTACATTTGATAGTGACAGGCTGTTTAAAAATTTTTCTCCACATGTGATGGCATATACTTTAATGATGATTATTGATATTTTATATTTAATGATGACTTGCCTGTTTAGCTGTCTATGAGTTATACATTCATTTATTTATTCACCAAACCAACAATAATCCATTAGACGGGATTAAAGATGGACAAGCTTTATTTTATTTTATTTATTTAAACTGATTTCCGCTCCATTGTGTCGGTTTCCTTTTAGCTTTCAAATCTTCTCTCACGCTCTCTCTTTGTGTCAGTTCTATTTTATCTGTTCCTCCCTCTTCCCTCCACTCCGCTTATCCCCCTTTCCTTTCATTCCCCTCCCTTCTCCTCTCCCTCCTCTTTTCCTCCTCTTTCCCTCCTTCCTCCCATTCCCACCTTCCCATCCTGTGCATTAATGTGTAACTGTCGGAACATGCCCCTGCTTGCAAATATCCATAAATTTAAGTGCTTGTATCTATCAGATGTTACCTGTCAGGCCTCACTGCTACCGTGTACGTCCACGGCTCATATTCCGATCCACATTATAGCATGGCAACTTCGCTCATATCACCCATACACATACCTCAGTGCATTAATAACTTCTCTGTTTCTTCTAATCACACATAGAGAATCATAGAGACTCACGCCTGCTAAAGAGGAGTAGTAATTCAACAAAATTCTGCCCGACGAGACGTGAATCCTACAAACGGTGGTAAAAGAAATCTGGACAGAAAAGCAGTGACACCGAATAAAAACTGGTGCAGATTAGAGGGGACCCTTTAGTCCTGCCAGATAACATATCTAGTGCTAATATTACAATAAAATTTAAAATTGAGACCCAGTGATGTTGCCAGCGCCCAAGGCAAGGTGAATATTGCGATGGGAGTGGTGGTACTATCTAATTAATTAATCAATTAATTAATTAATTAATTAATTAATTAATTAATTAATTAATTAATTAATTAATTAATTAATTAATGCATTTATTATTACTACTCTATTTAAGGCGGCGAGCTGGCAGAAACGTTAGCACGCCGGGCGAAATGCTTAGCAGTATTTCGTCTGCCGTTACGTTCTGAGTTCTAATTCCGCCGAGGTCGACTTTGCCTTTCATCCTTTCGGGGTCGATTAAATAAGTACCAGTTACGCACTGGGGTCGATATAATCAACTCGATCCGTTTGTCTGTCCTTGTTTGTCCCCTCTGTGTGTAGCCCCTTGTGGGTAGTAAAGAAATAGGTATTTCGTCTGCCGCTACGTTCTGAGTTGAAATTCCGCCGAGGTCGACTTTGCCTTTCATCCTTTCGGGGTCGATAAGTTAAGTACCATTTACGCACTGGGGTCGATCGAATCGGCTTAATCCCTTTGTCTGTCCTTGTTTGTCCCCTCTATGTTTAGCTCCTTGTGGGCAATAAAGAAATAGGTATTTAATCCGTCTTTAGTGTTTCGAGTCCAAACTTCATCAAAGTCGACTCTTCCAAAGTCGAATAAATGTAACAAAAACAAAGTTTGATAGAAATATTAGCCATTTTTGATACTTTCTAGGGTGAGTAAATAGGAAAGAACAGATGCTACTCAAGGACAAAAATCGTGTTACCCGGTGTAATAGGGTTATTAAATAAATTATAATTTCGTTACACATGGTGAAAAGATTCGCCATAACTGCATTAGAACCAAAAAGGTGATTTTATATTTTTCAGTTTTGCTATCTCACCGGTCGGGCACCTCTCATTCCTAAGATGTGATTATTTCTCAATCATACGTTACGATATTCAAATCCCGTTCAGATCCTGTTCAAATCCCGCCGTGGCTTAAATGGATGGTAAAATTAATCCGTCGTTAGATTTAATAACGCTCCTTGGAATCTTTGGTGTCTTTAACGGAGTCCACTTATACAGGTAATCGAGTCAGTTCTTTGGTTTGCGGATACCTTCCTTCCACTCCTTCTCTACTCTACCACCAGTCCGGGGGACTTTGTAAAGGACCTTTCCACTTGGCTAAAAGATAAATAGCAATTATTATCTTGTTACAGGGCATGAGCTTGTGTGGTTGATCGGGAGAGACTGGACTTCAGTTTCAAACTACATAGGAAGAAATTGAGTTGTAGGCCTATCCAAAACATGACATGTGTAAGCCAGTATTAAACTAATGATGATGAAAATGACGCTAATAATAATAATAATAATAATAATAATAATAAGAAGAAGAAGAAGAAGAAGAAGAAGAAGAAGAATAGCAATAATAATAATAATAATAATAATAATAATAATAATAATAATTTTGTCTTGGTATAAAAGATGGGCTACAGTGAATATTCTGCTCAATACCACAAATTTGCTTGTCAGCTGTTTGACCATAACCAGTTGAGCATTTTTTTTCTTTGGTGGTTGACGATATGTGCATCTCTGATCACGAGTAGAAGTAGTGGGGGTGCATCATAGCCATGTGATGAGAGGAATTCTTTGGGGTTTGAACAATTCATCTTTGGAAACATGGGTGTTTCGTTCATCATTCTTAAACAA
>NC_042998.1:139665083-139695083 GCF_006345805.1 Octopus sinensis | reverse complement strand
GTTTGGCCGAACATTAATCGAATGAAGCTAACTTCGCCCAGCGGATTTCCATCTGCGTTTTGTAGCACAAACGTGAAAAAAAAAACGATCTTTTTTTTTCTTTTTGAAGGGAATGGTGACGGGACAAAATAATGGATATTCTATAACAAAGTGAAGCGTAAACGATCATGGAGGAATCACAGCGAACCACTACAAGCAAACGCCAAAGCAGGACTTCACCATAAGACGGATATGCATTCAAATTGGTGAGATTGGAAGGGTGTCGTCTTTTATGAGTTTCTTCCTGTTGACAGAATCATCAATTCGGATATGTATTGTGACCAATTGGACAAATTAAACGCAGTGCTCCACCAGAAGCGACCAACACTTGCTAATCGTAAAGGCATAATCTTTTATCACGACAAACAATGACGTGTACTCGTAGCCACATGTCAAGACGAAATTTAAGAAAGACAATATGAGTTCTTGTTCTCTACGACGACAAGAAAGCGGTGAGCAGGTGAAATCACCTGTAAGATTGTAAGTGTAGTAAACTTCAGAGGGTAAGGAAGAGGAGCAAGAAAGAAGCAGGAAGTAAAGGGTGGAGGAGTGAGAATCATGGTATATTGGCATGATGAAAGTAAAAAATATAAGATAACAAGTGTAATTTAATAGTAACCTGAAGCCAAAATCTAGTTATGTAAGAACTATAAGAATCGAAGTAGAATTGGTAGATGTGTATCCGTTATGAGCCACTGATAGATGGAAATAAAAAACAAACAACACGAAAGATACGATATAATACAATAAAAGTTAAATGTATTAGTTCGGATGTAAGTCTTTCATCAGAAGAATGAACCAGAGAAGAGGAAAAATCGGAAAGACGAAAAAATTATAAAGAAGTTATAAGTCTACTCATGAATCTCAAAATAACACCAAATTAAACGTCACAGGAAGTGAGAAAATAAAAGAAAAGAGTTTAATGAGAGATATAGGGGAGATAAGCTGAAGTGTAGTCATCATACATGACATTCATACCCAAATACAACACACCCAATTAGTTTCTCCTAATCACATCACACGAACGTCTTATACAATCGCAACACGCAACAACGACACGCGCACAAACACACGCACGCGCACACACTCACAGACACACGCACACAAGACACTCATTCATGCACTATACCAGATACACCCCTCACCCCACCCCACCCCATGAAAAGCACATTAATATTCAAACGTGCACGAAATTACGCCGGACACACGCATGCATTCAACTTACACATATACATACATTTATTGTAGCAGTGCACGCGCGCGAGTACACACAGATGTGCGCGCACACTATGAACCTACATTATATACAGCATGCAACTTATATACACCCACTCATACAACACACTCAACGACAAAAAAAAAGAACAGTATGAAAATACAAAATCTCAAAAAAACGAACGTGCATACATACTCGGACAATAAACACATGCACGCGGTGTTACTGTTCACACATGCAAACATGTGTAACCATGTGGGCATACCACACGACGTACACAGAGTTATGCAACAGCTTCTACCACGCACCTGCATATATACATATATACATACTTCCATATATAGATATATATTATACTATATATGTGTATGTGTGTGCAGGTATATGTATGCGTATGTGTTTGTGTATGTATATATTTTAAATTCAATGCAGTTGTGGAGATGTTAGGAGAGGTTAGTTATGAGGTTATGTTTCCTGGAATGTAGAATGGAGCAACACTGTACGCTGTACATGCGTACTGTTTAAAATGTATGTGTTTACTTTAAATAAAAAATAATAAATGCACCCTTTTAAAGCCTAGCCAGACTCATGGGCCCGGTTTTCTGGTTTCAATGGCGTATGTCTTCTCCAGCGGGACGGGACGCCAGTCCATCGCAGCGTTACACATTTTGCCAGCTGACTGGACTGGAGCAACGTGAAATGAAGTGTTTTGCTCAAGAACACAACGCATCGCCCGGTCCAGGAATCGAAACCACAATCTTACGATCATGATGCTGACACCCTAACCACTAAGCCACGCGCCTCCACTCATGTGTTTACTTTAGCATATGAAAATTACATTTTATATGGGAACTTATTTGTATTAACCATAGGTAAGATATGCAAGTGAACGTATATTAAATAAGATGTATATATTATGATGTACCTATGTTTCACCGTAACAGCTTGTCATCATGTTATACAACTTTTGGAGAATGAACTTTAATAGGAACCTAGCCAGGTAGGTTGTGTTGTAAAAACTCTGTGATATAAATGTATAAATATCACACATTCAGCTTACTTTAATAAATATCACCTTCAGCTTACTTACTGCCATTAAAACATGACATGGATGTCATGTTTTAATGACACGGGAATACCAGTATATGTGTATAAGTATTTATATGTTACAACTTATACGACTTGATGCCAGTAAAAGTTAGCCGGGTCAGACTCCAATTATGCGAATGTTCATTCTAACAAGGATTCGGAGTAGTTTGTCATATTTGAATCGAGTCGAAAATTCTGGTACCGAGCATCGCTTCTTAAGCTAACACGAAATATATGTATATAAAACAAAGTTATTAGTGAGGGCCGATCAATCCGGGCAAAATACTTTATAAGCTCTGTTAGTACAACTCCGCATATACTGGTGACAGAGTCTGGGGTTATAGATCATCACCGTTCTATATTGTAGATCCATGGTGTGTTCCAGGTATGCAGAGTGATATACAAGACAAGACACAAATAATGATCATTATATATTTTTCTTTACTGTTGTAAATTTGACTTACATTTGTGTCCAGTAGCCATTATAGGTTCGTTATTGATTGGTTTACTCAATCGATCCATTGATCGACTGAGAGAAATTGAACGAACGGCTCTAACGAGAATAGTATTGCTTCTCTGGGTCGTTCAATTTTTCTCAGCCGATCAGTGAGCCGATTGAGTAAACCGACCAACAACGAACCTATAATGACTACTGAAAACAACTGTAAGGCAAATTTACAATAAAAAAATACGCAGTGACCATTATTTATGCCTCGTTTTATCTCTCTCTCTCTCTCTCTCTATATATATATAATATATATATATATAATATATATATATATATATATATATATATATATATATATATATATATATATATATATATATATATATAGAGAGAGAGAGAGAGAGAGAGAGAGAGGCGCAATAGCTCAGTGGTTAGGGCAGCAGACTCGCGGACGTAGGATCGCTGTTTCGATATCCAGGCCGGGTGTTGTGAGTGTTTATGGAGCGAAAACACTTAAAGCTCCACGAGACTCCGTCAGTGGTGAACCCTGCTGTACGCTTTCTCCTAGTCTTTCTTTCTGTTGTACCTGTATTTCAAAGGGCCAGCCTTGTCACACTCTGTGTCCGGCTGAATCTTCCCGAGGGTACACGTGTCTGTGGAGTGCACTGCCACTTGCACGTTAATTTCACGAGCAGGCTGTTCCGTTGAGTGGAGCCCAAGGCGTATATATAGCTGCAATTTACAGAAAAACAAAAGACGAAGACAGGTGTATAAACAACAAGCAGGTGAACTAGTTTGACGCCCGGGAAGGTGAGAAAGTCTAATACGTTTCGAGCCTACGCTCTTCAACAGAAAGGAACACGATGAAATAAACAGAAAGAGAAAAAAAACTTGTGGATGGCGAATGGTTGAAGATAGTTGGACGGGAGAGCTAGGAAGAAGGGGCGATAATAAAGTACTTGTGATCCCAAAACGAAGGTGCGCGTGCGTGTGTGTATGTGCGTGTGGATAGGGGCTGGTGACTTTGACGTGTGGATGTGTGCGTGTGGGTGTGTAGATGAAGGTTTGGGTGTGTAGATGAAGGTGTGGGTTCTGGGAAGTGGTCAGTGCTAGCGTGTGCGGAGTGGGTGGGGTGGTGTGATTTGATGTGGTAGTGTGG
The DNA here is from genome assembly GCF_006345805.1 of Octopus sinensis. Lineage (NCBI taxonomy): Eukaryota > Metazoa > Mollusca > Cephalopoda > Octopoda > Octopodidae > Octopus > Octopus sinensis. The sequence continues at coordinate 139,691,132 of NC_042998.1, read as the reverse complement.
TGGTGTGTGGTGGTGTGAGGTGTGGGGATGAGAGGGCAGGGTGTGGATTTGGGGTGAGGATGTGAGGGCGGAGGTGTGGAAGTAGGAGTGGGATGTATGGGGGGTGGGTATTAATGAAGGGAGAGGGTGGGTAAGAGTGAAGAGAGGAAGTAGATGTTAGGGTAAGAGAGAAGAGAGAAGAGGAAAGGTGGGTAGGAGTGAAGAAATGAAGTAGGTGTCAGCTGAAGAGAAGAGAGGAGGGGAGTCAGATGAAGAGGAGAGCCCATGTGAAGCAAAGGAGCGAAGAAAGAAGATTAATTCTTGTTCACGGCGAAGGCGTGAGTTAGGATGGCCCCTGTACAAAGACAATCCGAACACAGACAAGTGCTGTAATGAATAACAGATAGAGCGGAAAAGGCACGAGACCGGGGTGTCATTGCCGAGTCTAATGTCTCGGAGGTGCTCCGCGAACCGGTCAGCCAAGCACTGATGTACGGAGAAGGGAAGAAAGAGGAGGATATGCAGTAAATGACGTTGCTAAAAGTGCAGGTAAAGGAGTCAGTGATATGATAGGGACGATGATGGGTGCTTGTGAGGGTGGTGGTGTTGGAGAGGTAGGGGCAAGTGTGGCAGCGTGGCCAGGAGCAGGAGACAAGACAGGTTGAGAGGTGGGGTTAGAGAAGAAAATTTGGACCAGGAGGTCACGTAGGTTTGGACTGGTTTGAAGGAGGGAAGGGTCGGACTGGAGTCGGTAGAAGGTTCGGAGAATGGTGTGTTAGAGGGGAAGGGTGGATGGGCGGTAGGTGAGAGGAAACGGGAGGCCAGCAACGGCACGACGGGTGCGAGGAGAGCGAGCAGAGATAAGGTCCACAGAACGTACAAGGGCAGTGTGGATAGTGGTGAGGGGATATCCCCGAAAGATGAAGTGGCGAGTACTTATTTTTTAAAGCCTAGTACTTATTCTATCAGTCTCTTTTTGCCGAACCGCTAGTATATGGCGACGTAAACAAACCAGCACCAGTTGTCAACCGGTGGTGAGGGACAAACGCAAACACAAACACACACACAGTGGGACTGAACCCGTAACCATGTGGATGGAAAGCGAACTTCTTCCCAGGCAGCAACGCTTGCACCTACACACACACACATACACACATACAAATATGCACACTTGTATATATGTATGTATGTATGTATGTATGTATGTATGTATGTATGTATGTATGTATGTATATATGTACGTCTATGCATTTACGGATCACACCATTACATGTGTGTTTGAAAAACTTGAAAGCGAATGCGCTTGCAGACCATACGAAAATTTCCTACCATAAGATTTGTGTCGTTGTTATTCAAAGACTTTTCTTTTAATATACATTTAATGATTTATATTTTAAGGAAATCTCCAAATATTGTCACTATATCAAGTATTTTTTGCAAAATACGTCCCTATCATAGGCGTAGGGGTGGCTGTGTGGTAAGTAGCTTGCTTACCAACCACATGGTTTCGGTTCAGTCCCACTGCGTGGCACCTTTGGCAAGTGTCTTGTACTATAGCTTCGGGCCGACCAAAGCCTTGTGAGTGGATTTGGTAGACGGAAACTGAAAGAAGCCCGTCGTATATATATATATATATATGTATATATATGGTATATAAATAGAAGGGGCAGGCAACAGGTTGCTTAGCCGCATACCGAAAAAGTTAGAAATAGCAGTCGGAGACTGTTTATTTCTATTTTCTACAAGAGGGACTTCACATACGACATATCCCTGTAATTCACATATGTAAAACAGAAGGAATAAATAACGAAAACAAAGCCTAACAGTTATTTGCGAACATGTTTCTAGATTAGAAATATGAATATATATTTCATGTCTTTCATCGGCGCAACCTTCCATAGATTTATCAAATGCCACGTACCTCCACCTCTGACCAGGCGACATCAAAATAGTGGAAGAAAGCGAGCATAGGCTAAACCTATATAGACAATTGAATCCGTAAATTTTCCCTCCAAAAGTTTTACCATGCGCATTACAAAGATAGTTCTTTAGGGGTAGAAACTATGGGTTGTCGTAAGGGGTGAAAATTCCAATTAGTAATATAATGATGAGAGTAAATAATTTCTTCGATGGTTTTTCAAAAAACCAACAACTATTTACTGGTAGATTTCGGCATGTAAATATAACCATTAACGGTAGGAACTTCTGTAAAGTTCAGTATATATATATATTGTATATAAATAGAAGGGGCAGGCAACAGGTTGCTTAGCCGCATACCGAAAAAGTTAGAAATAGCAGTCGGAGTCTGTTTATTTCTATTTTCTATTTTCTATTTTCTATTTCATACACACACACACACATATATATATATATATATATATTATATATATATATATATATATATATATATATATATATATTATATATATATATATAATATATATATATATATGTATGTATGTATGTGTTTGTGAGTCTGTGTTTGACACCCCGAAATCGCTTGACAACCGATGCTGGTTGTATTTACGTTCCCGTAACTTAGCGGTTCGGCAAAAGAGACCGAAAGAATAAGTACTAGGCTTACAATGAATAATCTCTAGGGTCGATTTGCTCGACTAAAGGCGGTACTCCAGCATGGCCACAGTCAAATGACTGAAACAAGTAAAAGAGTAAATATACATATGTATACGTATATGTGTGCGTGTGTGTATGCACGTATTTATGTATGTACGTATTTATTTATGTTTGTATGTATGTATGTATATGAGTATGTATGTATACATGTATATATTGCATTCATACATACATGTATATATGCATGTATGTATGGATGTATGTATGCATATATGTAAGTATGTATGCATGTATGCATATATGTATGTACGTATGTATGCATGTATGTATGCATGAAAGTATGTATGTATATATACATTTATGCATGTTTGATGTATGTATATACGTATGTATGCATGCATGCATGTATGTATGTATGGATTTATGTATGTGTGTGTATGGATGTATGTATGTGTGTGTGTATATATGCATGTATGTATGTATGTGTGTATGTATGCATGTATGTATGTATGTATGTATGTATGGATGGATGGATGGATGGATGGATGGATGGATATGTGTGTATGTATGCATGTATGTATATACGCATGTATGCATGCATGCATGTATGTATGTATGGATTTATGCATGTGTGTGTATGGATGTATGTATGTGTGTGTGTATATATGCATGTATGTGTGTGTATGTATGTATGTATGAGAAAGTTAATGGGTATGTGTGAGATGGTAGTTAAAGAGAACCCATTAGCGCAACAATATAAGTTAGCTTCTCATTCACTGCAGTGATTAGACTTTTGGAAATATGATTAGAAAATAATTAATAGACAAATATTTGGGGAGGCATCTATTGCAGTGTGTATGTGTGTGTTTTGTGTTGTGGTGGTGGTGCTGGTGGTGGTGCTGGTGCTGGTGGCGGTGTCGATGATGGTGATGGAGGTAGTGATGTTGTTAGTGCTGATGGTGGTGGTGAATCTATACGTAGATACACATATGTAGCGCGTATATAATTAATTCACACACAGCTATATTCATACGTACGTGTGATTGTGACTGGGAATGTATGCGTGCGCGCTCGTGTATATATATATATATGCATATATCAATTTATACATTCATATGTAAATACTCACATACGCACACACACACACACACATATGTATGAGTGTGTTTGTGTGTGTGTGTGTATATGTATATACATCCATACACGTATATATGTATGTATGTATGTATATATATATATATATATATATATATATATATATATATATATATATATATATTATATATATATATATATATATATATATATATATATATTACATATTTGCTCGTTTAACGAGAAAGAAAATAACAATAACGACTAAAACAACAATGGAAACATGCAACAACAATGGCCGCTGTCCATAAAGATTGCTGTGAGAACCAATTGACTAAAGTCAAAAGACCAGCAGGTAATTAGTAAAACACTCGCTGTGTATTTTTTTATGACCAACCAATTGGATATTTTCAGGTGAAAACACTGTCTTCTGCGAAGTCATTCTGTATTGACTTCGTCCTTTCCAACTTCCCACACACCTCCTCTCTCTTTGTTCACCATCTCTTTCTTTAGTGATTTGCTTTTTTTCACAGCTCCTCTCCTCACCTAACACCTCAACAATCTTTTTTCTTTTCTTTTCTTCACTCCTTCCCTACGTCTAGTTTCTCTTCCCTTCTTTTCTCCGTCTTTATTCAGTTTTCACGCTCTTACACAATTATCATGTACATAATAATCTATATTTATAAATCTTACTCTTCAACTTCATCTTCCTCCACTTACCAATCCAACTGTTTCTCTTTTTATATATTTATTTACTCATTTATATACTTATTTATCGGCTCTTTTCCTTTTTCACGACTTTCTTGCATTCTTTACTGTCTTTCTTCCTTTTCTTCTTTCCTCTTCCGCAGTTCTTTCAATATTCAAGCTACACACATGGACACTCCTTAATTCCCCCATTTTATTCTTGATTTCTCATCATGCATTCATAATCGGTGTTGTCGTCTTCGCTGTTGTTGTTGTTGCTTGCATCTTCTGGTTATGTTACATCTTCTGGTTCTACTTCTCATTCTCTTCTCTTCGCCTATTGTTTTCTCCCATGGAAAGAGAAGTCCGGTTAAAGTGTTAACACCTCGTTCAGACTTAATAACAGTCCCGTAATGAGCAATACATTATTTTATTCTGTTTCTTTGTTTGTTAGTTTGTTTTTTTCCACCTTCTTTTTCTTTTCTTTGAAAATCACATGCAAATAAAATATACAGCAAATAAAGATGAGAGAGAATAAAATAACGAAAAAGAAATAAACGAGAATAAGAAAAAAGTAAACGAAATAAAGAAAAAGAAGTAATAGACAAAAAAAAAGAAACGAACTTCACCGTAATAGCAATAAGAGGCGATTGAGAAGTGACAGAACTTGTTGTTAAGGGGTCTAATTGGTATTTCGTTTGGTGAAAGAGCTATTGTTTGCCGGGAAGGAGAGGTTAATTGGTTGAAGTCGTTTGAGTAAACTACTGATTCTTGTTCAAGACGTGTTATGACTGTGAGGTGATCGCTCGTATTAAATACTTACAAGTTGTAAATGGTTTAACTACGTTATTGATAAACAGATTTGTTTGCAGACGATAAACTTACTTTTATCGTTATCAATATTATTTCATGTAGGAAGGCGGCAAGCTGGCAGAATCGTTAGCACGCCAGGCAAACCGCTTGGCGGCATTTCGTCCGTCTCTACGTTCTGATTTCAAATTCCGCCGAGGATGACCTTTACCTTTCATCCCTTCGGGCTCGATAAAATAAGGATCAGTTCAACATTGGGGTCAATGTAATCTACATAACCCCTCTCCCGAAATTGCTGGCCTTGAGCCAAAATTTGAAATCAATATTATTTCATGTAGGGAAGAAAAAATGAAAATGTTGATGAGACTACATGTAATGGGCTGTCGAATAAATTCGTTCGTTGTTTCTGTTTGTTTTAATCTTTCCAATTTGTTATTTTTATTTGGATTACCACGAAAAATAGTCCTCTATATATCATACTTAATATATACCCATTCTTGATAGGCCAGTTGTCTTCTCCCATCAATATATATTTTTTCATCCTTTTTTCATCTTTCATCTCATTAATGTTTCTGTCCAGCCCGCAAGCTACTCTTTGTAATGCCGTCATGGCAAATTTTATGAAATAATGTAAATGAAGAGAAGCCCGAGGGTATTCCACTAGAAAAGTTCCCCCGAAAAGGCTCATAGCAGTGTCAAAAATATTCTTTTCTACTCTAGGCACAAGATCAGAAATTTTTGGAGAAGGGACCAGTCGATTAGATCGACCCCAGTACGCAACAGGTACTTAATTTATCGACCCCGAAAGGATAAAAGGCAAAGTCGACCTCGGCGGAATTAGAACTCAGAACGTAATGACAAACGAAATACGGCTAAGCATTTCGCCCGACGTGCTAACGTTTCTGTCAGCTCGCCGCCTTAGTGTCAAAAATATTAAGCACATTGGCCAGCAGCCGCTGAATCTTGCAGCCTTAGGTTTCAGCTTGCAAAGCCTATAAGTAAATTCAGCACTGATCATAACGACATAAATGCTTACGATAGAGAGAATTTCGTCAAAAAGACAGAAGGCTCCAGCCTTCTGTCTTTTTGTAGATGGTGGTCAGATGGTGTTAAATCGGGCAACGGACAGTAGCTGTCGTCTTGAAACAGGAACGATTTCTCAGACAGATTTCTATGTACACAGTTTTTGCCTTCCAAATTTAACTCACAAGAGTTTGTCCCAAGATTATAGTAAACTTGCCGAAAAGCTGCTCTAAGAGCAATCTTTTTGTCTCGCTCTAGCGAAAAAGTGTTGGGCCTTCGGCATAAAGTAATATCGTAAAAATTGAAGAGCCTATAAAACGAAAAATGAAGAAGAAGAAGAAGAAGAAGAAATGAGATAGCATCAGTAATCTTTTATTTGCATAAATAAAATTTATCGTGCGTAAAATTGTCGTGTCAAAAAATTCACTCAATATTCTAGAACCTCAAAAGGCGGCGAGCTGGCAGAATTGTTAATACGTCTCCCGTTACGTTCTGAGTTCAAATTCCACCGAGGTCGACTTTGCCTTTCATCCTTTCGGGGTCGATAAATTAAGTACCAGTTACGCACTGGGGTCGATATAATCGACTTAATCCATTTGTCTGTCCTTGTTTGTCCTCTCTGTGTTTAATCCCTTGTGGGTAGTAAAGAAATAGTATTTCGTCTGCCGATATTTCATTATGAGCTCAAATTCCGGTGACGTCGACTTTGCCTTTCGTTCTTTCGGGGTCAATTAAATAAGTACCAGTTACGCACTGGGGTCGATGTAATCGACTCAATCCCTATGTCTGTCCTTGTTTGTCCCTTCTATGTTTAGCTCTCTGTGGGCAATAAAAAAATGAATATTCTAGAACCTTCAGGCGGCGAGCTGGCAGAATCGTTAAGCACGCCGGGCAAAATGCTTAGCAGCAATTCAAATTCCGCCGAGGTTGACTTACATTTCATCTCTTTCAGGGTCGATAAAATAAGCACCAGCTGAGCACTTAATTCCTCCCCCGACTTGCTAGCCTAATGCCAAATTTTGAAAACAATATTCTGGTATTTTAGTACTACTGATTATTATTGATCTGTCCTATCAAAAACCTCACCCGATATTTTCTGGGTTTTTGTTTGTTCTTCTTTTCTCTGGAATTCAGAAGTTAACGCTATTCTGCTTTTTGATTTTTTTTTTCAGTTTATCTTTTCTCCTTATTTCCAGTCTTGTTTTACACCTTCTTGATGTCCATATTGTACAACATTCCTACGGTCGTTTCAATGGAAATAAATAAACTTTGTAATTTTCACGAATTCTAATTTGACTTTTAAAAACTTTGAAGAGAAAATTAAGTTGGTTGATGATATAAAAGAGCTTTTCTTCTCGGATACTATACTCAATATGAGAAAGTTTACCATCACTTCATGTTCCGTGGATTTTGTCTGGAGAGAATGGATTTAATCAATAACAAAATTGCTACCCAGAAGCCTCTTGTCCCAAACCAATACGAAAAGTACTTTATCGCCGATGCATAATTAAAAGAGAAAAAGAGTTCCAAAAATGTTAATTGTCCTTACTGATTGTCAACCAGTTTCTGAATAGGTTAAAACATAATTTTCCAACGAATATCCAGCTTGTCAGCTTTCTATACTTCTTCAATTGTTATTACTTCGTAATTCACATTTTGTTGGTTGCAAGCACTAAAGGTGTTACAGGGTGATCCGAATTTATGCCGCAGGCTGGTGGATCAAAGTAGCCGAGAAACACTCCTGGAGTTATACTGATTCTAAATATGTGCCATTTGTGGAGTTGACGCCCACCACGTGGCTGACTCCATAAACTAGAAATCCACGAGGACGGACACACAGAAATTCGCATTTATTACCTCCGCCTCAGCGAAGGTGGAGATATTGTTTTTAGTCGTGTTTGTTTGTTTGTTTGTTTGTCTGTGGACACAATATTTGGATGAAACTTTCAGGGCTGTTTGGCCTCGTGACTGGCACGAACTGATTAGATTTTGAGATCGATCCGGTATCGGACAAGGAAACTGGATTATTTTTCCGTTTTTTTACTTACTTTTTGGGAGCGATCGGGTTCATTTTTAGTATTCTCATTTGTGAGAGCAGTCGAGTTTATTTAAGTTATTCTCATTTTAAAAATCATCTCTGGCTAATCGTCGAGAGGACGTTGGTGTTGCCTCGGCGGGGGTTTGCGCTCTCTGAGTGTTCTTGTTTGTATTAAAAACACTTGCCCAAGGTGCCGCCGCTCAGTTATGAAGGTAACTTTTCAACCTCACATACTGGCGTCCATATTTATAATAGTTGTTGTTACCGTCGTTCTTGTTATCATTCTTGTTGTTCATAAGATCTGATCGAGTAGAGCAAAGACGTTCAAAGCGATCATTCAGGACCACATTATCTGAAATGTGCGTGTATGTCTGCGTTTAAGACAGTAGGGTGTAAATTGAGGGCAATTTGGCTGCTATTTCCAGCAAATCCAACTACCAAGTAGAGACTCCTTAATTAGGTCCCTTTTTGTTATACTGTTGTGATACTTTTCTAACATTGCTGCAAAGTAAAAATTGTCTTGAAAAGTGTGTGTGTGTGTGCGCGCGCGCGCGCGCGCGTGTGTGTGTGTGTGTGTTTGTATACACACACACACACAAACACTAGCAATGCATCTCGGCATTGCCCGGGTGTTGTGACCTACAGCCACATTTTATTAATTGTTCCTTTCTTATGGATAGAAGCGGCACAGCTGGTATATAGTGAACTGATTACTGGCGTGATGGAAGTTATTGCTTGTTTAAAAGTGAAGTAGGGAGGGTACAATTTACATGGGTTTGCATGAAAGTGCTTTCTGTTCTTAAGAAAGACCACAAATTATGTATTGTTTCATCGTATGAAATGGAGTTAATACGATTTTGCCCAGAAATCAAGTTTCCAAAATTATAATTTCCACCCCGTCTCCACCGCAATTTCTTAATTTGTAATTTATTTTCGAATTTTTTTCTTATCCACGCAGAAAAATACAGAGATTATGAGTATAGGAAATATATGTATTTTTTAAAGTTTAATTTTTCTTAAAGAACCACTTAATGCCCCTTTCCCACCTCGCCCACCCATCACCTGTCCGCTTTCCAAAAGCCAAAACTACCCAATGTTTCACTTTCATCTGATGTTTCACGCATGCTCAGAAATGTTCTGAAATAGCAGACGTAGTAAATACCAAACCACCACCACCACCAGAAAACATGACATGCTAGAAACAACAGGTAAATGACATTATTTCTGAAGAAACTTCCCTGCTTTCCGAAAAGCTAAAAGTGAAACATTGGAAGTTTGTAGCTTTTTGAAAGTGGTGAGGTGATGGGTGGATGTTTGGGAAGGAGATTTTAATGTTTCTTTAAGGAAAAAGGAAGAAGAAAATTCTTAAAGATTTCTCCGTGGATTACATAGAAAAAAATCTGGAAAAGTAAAAATGAAGAAATTGGGGTGGGGAGGAAGAAAATTAAAATATTGAGAACGTGTTTTTTTGGTGAAATCCTTATCTCTTGTATTAAAAACATAGGTATCAGAAGAAATTTAGGAAAAGAATAAGAGGGAGGGGCGCAAATATCACCTTGGACATGCTAGAAACAACGGGTAAAGGACAGAATTTCTGGATAAACTTCCTCTTAAGTTTATATCGAAGACCAGGTTTTTAAATACGCTCATCACAAACACAAATTACAGAAAAATGTCATTTCAATTGGATTTGAGATGTAATTTTGCGTGTGCACACAGCAAGAAATATCATAATTCGTACAGAAGTTTTACCTAGAGTGTGTGAGTGAGTGTGTGTGTGTGTGTGTGTGTGTGTGTGTGTGTGTGTGTGTGTGTGTGTGTGTGTGTGTGTGTGCGTGTACGTGTACCAAAGGAAGTTATTTTTTAGCATTCTTTCGTCTGAAGCAGCAAAGCTGTCAACTCGATCATATGGTCGATCCTATGGGATCATATGATTGTTCGTTAATTTCCGTAAATTAAAAAAAAGCTTTGAAGAGAACAGAAATTGAAAGAAAGGAGGAACTGAAAAGGCATTGAAGTGAGAGGAGAAAGTGAAAGAGAGGAGAAAGCGAAAGATGTATGTACGTGTATGGACGTGTGCATGTGTGCGTGTGCATGAGAAAGAGAGAGAGAGAGTGAGTGAGTTAAGATGTGTGTTGCCTTGTATGTATTTTTATGCATGTATGTGTAAGTGGCACTCGCTCACTCTCTATCTATCTCTCTTTCACACACATATTTCATATATACGTACATAAATACATATGCATACATCTTTTTTGTATGTATGTGTCTTTGCATGTGTGTGAGAGAGAGAGAGTGTGACTGTATTTCCTCATAACATATAAAGAAATGGATGTCTTTTAATGAAATTTGTTAGGTTGTGGCTTATTTTAATACAATATTTATATGTACATTTTCATAAATGTTTGTCTGAGTAGAATTCTAGCAATGCGTGAAACATTGAACGAAAGTGAAACATTAGAAGCAAATCGAAATATTGCCCGAAAATGACCTCAAAATTGTGCGACCCGAATTTGTTTCCGAGGTTATTTTTGTAGTAAAAAAGAGTTATTGTGCCAAAAACAGTTATTTGGTGGCCTTTATATTGGGTCATCCCATAAATTATATATATACTAGCAGTATCGCCCGGCGTTGCTCAGGTTTGTAAGGGAAATAACTATAAAGCATTTTTAGAGAGTTATAGCCAAAAAATAGCAAAAAAATGGAAAAAAATGATGGTAAATTTTTTTTGAGAGTGAAAAAAGGTGGAGTTGCGTCCCCTAGACAGTTTGCGGTTTGTGTTTCTGATTCTCGACCCCATGTCGAATTTATCGATTTTTTTCAGAACTGGGGGAACTTTTCAAAATTTTCGCTACGTTAGTTTTGAATTATGACATTGGGCTATGTGTGTGTCAAGTTTCATCAGAATCGGTTGAAAGCCGTGGTCAGGGTGAGGGTACAAGCAAACAGACACACAGAAACACGCACAGACAAACTGCCGTTTATATAGAGAGAGATAAATATTGATCAGAGAACAAACATCAAATTCGAGTCAACGTCTTTATATATAACACCACGCCTCCAAACATTTGATCATATATAAATATTACCATGGTCCTTAAACATATAAAGTATACATATATAAAAAAAAACACAGAAAGTAAAAAATATATATGCGAATAAAAATACAGATTTATAGAACGGCCTATCAAGAAGGTATATACAATCGGCTAAAAATTCTAAAGCGTGTCATACGTCTAAAAATCTAAATAAAATAAAATATCAATCGACTAAAACAAATTTCTTACTCCCCTCAAACAAAAAAGTTCATTTCATAAAAACCATGGTAGGCTGTAGTCCAGGAGCAAAAGGAGTTGCACAAAATCAAGTCAAACACAGCTATGGCCATTTCGGAAGTTCATTGCCGCGGTTCGATTACGAGTTAAAGGGCATCTCGGCAATGACCTCCTCATCAGGATGATAGGAATCTCAACAAAACCAGTAAAAGAATTAAAAACATTATATGCAACTCTTCTGAATATACTACTGCTCCAATGTTATAAAGTGTGCTTCTTTTTTGGGGATATATGAAGTATCGATGATTTATGTGTGTGTGTGTGTGTGTGTGTGTGTGTGTGTGTGTGTGTGTGTGTGTGTGTGTGTGTGTATTTGTGTGTATGTATGTATGTATGTATGTATGTATGTATGTTTGTATGCATGTATGTATATGCATATATGTATATATGAGGAAGGTCTTTGTATTTGTGTTTGTGCCTACAACATTGCTTGACAACTGGTGTTGGTTTGTTAGCGGCTCGGTAAAAGTGACCGATGGAATAAGTACCAGGCTTGAAAAATAAGTACTGGAGTCGATTTGTTCGACTAAAACTCTTCAAGGCAGTGCCCGAGTATGACCACAGTCCAATGACCGAAACAAGCGAAAGACAAAAAGAAAATCTTTTATTACCTCTGAGGGAGGAAAAGCCAAGTCGACCACTGTCGGATTTCAGATGGGAAATTCAGAAATGTAAAGTGATGGAAGTAAATGCTTTTATCATTTAGAATAGTGCCCTCCAGCACTGCCATTTATAGCTTTCTTCTTTTGTTATATTAGCAACTCCTTGCTTAGGCGAAATGCCAGTTGTACAAGGAAAAGAATATATTGGATTAAATCGATTAGAGTACTTAATTGTTACTTATTTTATCGATCTGTGAGGGATCAAAACTAATGTCATCGCTGACAAAATTTATACAAGAGGGAGGAATTACACTAAATACTGCCAAGCTTTTTGTTCGACACGCCGCAGTTTGTGATCATTCATCTTATTTATTGATGTAACAATTGTATAAATAATGATATCTAATTTTGGTATAAAACTACACAATTATATTTATCCATTCTTTTCTACTATAGGCACAAGACCTGAAATGTTTGGGGAGGGGGCCAGTCGATTAGATCGACCCCAGTACGCAACTGGCACTTAATTTATCGACCCAGAAACGATGAAACGCAAAGTCGATCTCGGCGGAATTTGAGCTGAGAACATAAAGATAGATGAAATACCTATTTCTTTACTACCCACAAGGGGCTAAACACAAAGAGGACAAACAAGGACAGACAAACGGATTAAGTCGATCACACCAGTGAGTAACTGGTACTTATTTAATCAACCCGAAAGGATGAAAGGCAAAGTCGACCTCGGCGGAATTTGAACTCAGAACGTAGCAGCAGACGATATACCTATTTCTTTACTACCCACAAGGGGCTAAACACAGAGAGGACAAACAAGGATAGACAAATGGGTTAAGTCGATTATATCGAGCCCAGTGCGTACTGGTACTTAATTTATCGACCCCGAAAAGATGAAAGGCAAAGTCGACCTCGGCGGAATTTGAACTCAGAACGTAACAGCACACGAAATACGGTTACGCATTTCGCCTGGCGTGCTAACGTTTCTGCCAGCTCGCCGCCTCCCCCCCCTCCAATAATAATGACAACAGCAATAATAATGGTTTCAAATTTGGGGGAAGGGGTAAATCGATTACATCGACCCCAGGGCTCAAGTAGTACTTATTTTCTCGACCCTGAAAGGGATGAAAGGCAAAGTCAGCTTTGGCAGAATTCGAGCTTAGAACATGAGGACAGACGAAATGCCGCTAAGCATTTTATCTGGCGTGCTAATGATTCTGCCAGCTTGCAGCCTTGATGATGTTGATGATAATAATAATAGTAGTAGTAGTAGTAGTAGTAGTAGTAGTAGTAGTAGTAGTAATAATAATAATAATAATAATAATAATAATAATAATAATAATAAGAAGAAGAAGAAGAAGAAGAAGAAGAAGAAGAACTGTGTCTAAAATAGTCACAAGGACTCTAATTTGAAGGGATGAGAACAGTCGGCTATATTGGTCATAATACTTCATTGGTATTGTATTTACCTACTCCGGAAGGATAAATGTTGACCCCGACAGAATTTGAATTCAACTCAGAATGCAATGAGTCGCAACAAATGCTGCAAAGCATTTCCTTTCCCCTGAATTTTCTTTGTTATCTTTATCAGCCTCCATCTTCGTAAATGGTCACCATCCTCCTAAGTGTATAAGGTGGTACTGCTATGAAAGGGTACTTTCTGGTCGTTTTGTACAAGCTGTTGTTGTTGGTGGTGATGAATGGATAAAGTCTCTTTGCCTTCGTCAGTTGTGTATGGGGGAGGAGATTATGGTTCTCATTGCTCGCTTCTAGTAATGAGACTGGGCAATTTCATTTATCGATTCATGAGTTGGGGTTATTGTCACTTTAGAACCCACAATCTCTATAATTTGTTGTTGTTTTTATTCTTTTAGATTTTCTGTGCAGACAGCTTTTAGACAGATCTTGCTACCACCCATCTAATAGCTGATTTGTCGACTTTGGATGCTGAAATTCAAGGCCTTCCTCCCAGAACTTTCTACTGGAAATATTTCAGATGTTGTTTCCTGGTCCGTGTATCATTAAATCTTACATCTGCACTGACTATCAGCTCATATTGTGTTCGGAATGAACTATTAACCAGAAGTCGATATCATTGCTGATGTCCCTGACTGTGACTTTTGTGTTCCCCTTTCTTAAATACTGTGAGACCATCTTATGTGTGTGTCGTGTGCTGTTTTCGTTTGCACTTCTTCTCACTCTCTGTTTAAAGGCAACACATGTCCTCCATCTCCAAATAAAGGATATTTTACTTAAAATATCTGTCAAAGCTATCTTCAGCTCTTGTTTGGATGAGACAAGAAAATTTGCTGTGTTCTTGGCAAAACAGAGCCAAGTTACTTTTCTCTTATTATAGGCTTTTACAGTTGATTATGGAAAATTGTCGACAGTCCTACGGACAAAATGTAGTCGGACTTTCAATCTTTCATTAAGATGTTCTATATTAAGAGTTTTGGTTTTTGAAAATAAAAAAAACCCACACAACAAAAACCAAAAAAATACACCGTTTTCAAAGGACAGCTGTTTGCTATACAAGTTTATACCCTAATCGAAATGCGCTTCCACACTGTTGTTTTTGTTGTTGTTGCGAAGCTTGTTTATTATGCTTTATTTTTGTGTTGCAGCGTTATTTCCTTTTCATCTTCTAGCATGTTTGTGCATTTATTAATGTTAGAAACCAGTTATTTAAACAAGTACAATATCATATTTTAAAAACATTAAAAAAATGTGGGTTAAGATATGAATAGATATTGTGTTGTCAATGACCAGAAATATGGATGATACGCCAAGGTCCAATATAATTTCATTATATATGAGGGGGTGCTGAAAAGTTCCTGGCTTTAAGGGTATCACGAAAGGCCTGGTTGGAGGCCTAACCTTCCGAATTCTTTTACAGGGGCTAGAAAAACTGAAGGACCACTGCAATAAGTGTCTATGAGAGGGGAATGTGTTAAATAAAATCATAATTAACTGATCCTCCTGTATTTTCTTTAGACCAAAGCCAAGAAATTTTCAGCATCACTCGTAAGTCCTGATTTTCTTTAGAAATTCAACATTAAAATATAGGGGTGCTAGTCTCTGCACATATCTAAATTCGACACGAGCTAGATGGGGGAGTATCTGAAAATAGAAATAATAAACCACTGTGCAAAATTGGCTTCCGTTTAATTAAAATAATTTGCTGTTCTCTCTCTCTCTCTCTCTCTCCTCTCTCTCTCTCTCTCTCTCCCTCTCTCTTCAAAGCATGTGGAGGGGGCGTTTGTAAAACGCCTTTCCATGAAAGAGAGTGTTGAACCACCAAAGACTAAGAATCACAGTTGTGACAAGTTGTTCTTATCAACGGTCAACTCACAAACTTTTGTTCTGTAACACGGAGTTAGGAGCTCGCTTCTTTTCCACTGCGTAGATGTCATGAGATCTATGGACTGTTTAATCACCAACCACCCTCTCAAAAGAGGCATTAAGGGATCATTAGAGTATAGCTGTAATTCCTGGTCTGATTAATCTTCGATAACAATCTACTCAAGTACTGATTCAAAAGTAACAAATACTACTTACCTTGGGCGTTAATGAGCAGCGGATTAGGATAACCATGGAGCAAGTCCAAAGTGTTTAAGAAAAAAACTTTGAAAAAAAAAATAGTGATTGCTGATATTAAAATTGTTTAATTGAATGGTTCTTGTAATAAAGTAATTAGCATGTTTAAAAAAATAGCTTTAAAACAGTTTTTTAACTTGAAATAAAAAAAACCCATATAACTAACAAAAACGGATTAAAAACAGATAGTACGTGTCTGATGAAATAAACATCAACGATAATGACGGTGAAAGATAAAAATAAAACATCTGAAACGGCAACAAAAAACATATCTTACGGTAAGAGAATTAAAATTAATTTCCATTTACTCTGCTACGAAATTATTCAGACAATACATCACAGCACATTACAATCCCCCACCCGCTCGTTTCACCCTCGCAAAAAAAAAAAATTAAAATAAAAAAAAGGAAGAACTGAGATAAACTAAACAAGCTCTAACAAAGGAAAATAAAAATAAAAAGCACGGTTTTTGTTTGCAAACACTGGCAAAAATCTAAACCTGCATTAAGATAAAACTTATTGGTCGAAGTAGCAACACTATTGTATCAATTTCAACAACTGTTTGCTTGTTTGTTTTTTACTACAGTTTTTTCTTCACTTTTTTTCTTTTGTATTTATTAAAGCCAGGTTTGGTCGGAGAGAAGAGCAGAGGAGGAAGGGGCTGGCAGGTCAGAAACAGGCAAAGCGTTTAAAATTAGTTATAAATAAACAAATAAATAAAGCGTTGAACGAATTAATTTATTGAATGAGAGTAAAGAATAAGCGCAACTTCTCCTGAGGATTCGGAGAATGTCAAATGTAAAGTGCAGTAATGATATTAATGAAGAGGATAAGACAATGGCGTAGAACGAAGCGGGATCAATAAAGGCTACAATAACTACAACCAACGTGAGAATGGTCATGATAATGACAATAGCAATAGCAACTAAAGCAAATTAACAACAGCAGCAGCAGTAGCAGCAGCAGTAGTAGTTTAGTGTCGATAGCTTCAAAAGTAGTGATGGAATTCATGACCTGAACTGCAGCCGCTTCCGCTCCCCCCCACTACCATTGCCAAAACAACGACGATGAGAACGACGGCGACGATGACAACACTACCAAAAAAAAAAAAAAAAGAATAACACCATTATTATCAGGAACAACAGCAACGATAACAACATTATTAGCTCTATAGCTTCTGTTACGACAACCATTACTACTACCATCACCACTCTGACCTCTACCACAACCACCACCACCATTACTACTACTACCACCTCCACTCCACCACCATTACTAATACTACTAATATTATTACTGCTGGTACTATTACTACTAATACTGCTGCTGCTGCTACTACTACTACTACTACTACTACTACTACTACTAACTACTACTACTACTACCGTAAACAAAACTGATTTTGCCATCCACCATTCCCATCACACTATTGTCATCCATCTCCAACAACAGCGGCACCGCCGCCGCCACCCCGCCACCACCATTAGATTTACTATTCCACTATCTCCACCAACCATACTTATTTCTTTACTACCCACAAGGGGCTAAACGCAGAGAAGACAAACAAGGACAGACAAACGGATTAAGTCGATTACATCGACCCTCAATGCGTAACTGGTACTTAATTTATCGACCCCGAAAGGATGAAAGGCAAAGTCGACCTCGGCGGAATTTGAACTCACAACGTAACGACAGACGAAATATGGCTACGCATTTCGCCCGGCGTGCTAACGTTTCTGCCAGCTGAAGGCCTTCCCTCGTGGATACAGCAAAATCTGAAAGAAAACTGCAAGGAAGCAGGGATCCAGCAGGAGAGGAACAGTAAAAACAGTCCAGAGTCGAGAACAGCAGGAACAATCGACAATGGCCTATGCTCTACAGAGATTGAAGAGCTTAATACAAGCTTAGATAATCGTGCTGTAATGGTATGTTTTGAAGCTCTCCTTGGCTTTCAGTACAAAATGTAAGCAACGTAACATATTAAATAAAACTGAGCTAAGCGAGATTCTTTAACAGGTGTTACAAAACATTAAAAGATTCTCCACAGGCGTGGCTGTATGGCAAAAAGCTTCCTTTCCAACCACATGATTCCGAGTTAAGTCCCACTGCGTGACACCTTGGACAAGTGTCTTCTACTATAGCCTCGAGACGACCAAAGCCTTGTGAGTGGATATGGTAGACGGAAACTGAAAGAAGCCCGTCGTGTGTGTGTGTGTTTTTGTATCTGTGTTTGTTCCTCCACCGCCACCGCTTGACAGTCAGTGTTGGTGTGTTTACATCCCCGTAAAATTAGCAGTTGGACAAAAGACAACGATAGAATAAGTACCAGGCTTTAAAAAAAAAAGTTCTGGGATCGATATTGGGATCGACTAAAAATTCTTCAAGGCGGTGCTCCAGCATGGCCACAGTCTAATGACTTAAACAAGTAAAAAAAAAAAGATAAAAATTAAATAACAGTAGATCTCGGACCATAAAGTTGATGCTGAGACATTTGGTACTATTCATGTAGTGTTAGTTGATTTGGTTGTTGATTGTGAATAATTCGCCTTAAAATACTACTGTGGATCCCCAATTTACTATTTTGCTTGCGTGGACTCCCAGAAATCTTATATGGACCCCCAATGGGGCTGTATGGACCTTGTAGAGAAACACTGATTTAAATGGAAGTGTAAAATATATTAATTATACGCAGCGCTAGATTTACCTATAGACTTGGCAGTCCATAGGTTGGTAAAGTGTGTAATATTTTTGATAATAAAGATGTGAGTGAGAGGAACGACGAAAGAACATACGGAAAAACAAGGGAAAACAAGTGGGGAGGGAATCACACACACATACACACACAATGGACGCAACACTACACCCTAACGCTCCCTTTAGACACTTCCACTGTTATCAAGCATCATCATCGTCATCATCACCATCTACAGCAGCAAAAACAACAACATAAACGCCGACACAACTTAAAACGACATTAACAAATTTTTTTTAATCGAATTGTAAAATGGATGCCTTTTCATCTAATTCTCCTAAGCTTGTGTGTATGTCAATGTAAGTCCTTAAACAATGTGTGTGGACGTGTGTCTTTGTACATGTGTGTGTATGTCTGTGTGTAGAAATGTCAACCGTTTCTTATTACCCAGATATATAGGCTGCTAAAATCTCGGCTGTATGTCAATGCATACACACACACACACACCACACACACACACACAACACATACATACACATGGATATATCCCTCCCTTTCTTATTTGCACCAATCAACTATTGACACTGTTCTCACAACACATGAGCCTCTACATGGTTGTTAAAACTGCGAGAAAATAGCTTCCAAAATTTCCTTCAAAGCATACCTCACATGTCTTGTAAAAGGACATAGAACAATGGATAATATACTCCTGGGCACACTATTCTTGAGTGAAAAAAATCTGACGGTTATGGTTAGAATACTTTTGATCATATAGGCCTTCCTGATTAGGGTCGGCGCAGGGCTCAACAGCACAACCCAAACAATATCTTTTCAACAATAATGCAAATCCCAACCAACTGCTCTCTATTTAAGAACTTGTATCCTTTTAATTCATTCAACCATGTTACTTTTGATGGTCATTGTATGACTCGAACCTTCACAAATAGTATTTAATCCTAAAACACTCGCCCGACGATAGCTTACCGGGAAGCTCATCAACAGCTCGCCAATATAAATTTCTAATCTCTCAACTAAAAAATGGCTCACTAGCGAACACAGAAATTATTTCCTGTATTTTTAAAGCGCTAACCTTTCCTTCTGCATTCTCTTCCACCGTTACTGACCTCATCTTCAGTACACTCAGTACTTCTGTACAAACCAAATGTCTCTTCAACAACCCGTTCATAACTGGTCCCAAATCTTAATTCCACGTCATCGCCCAGTTTAATTGCACCTTCACATTACATATCAAGTGTAAATTCTGTAATTTCCTTTGTATTGGTTAAACCGGGTACCTTTTAGGGGACTCTTCCCGCATGTACCATCATGACGGTAATAACATACAAACAATAGACAAACCTGTCTCTAAATCTTTCAATTCGCCAAGTTATTTCTTCAATCATTTTTCCGTGTGAAGACAGTTCAACCTTCACCCGTAAATACAATGAGAAAATTCTAATCTTTACTCTATGCTTTTTCTCGCCCACGGGCATTAATGGTCCGGATCTCCAGGTGGAAAGAACTGGATGAACAGAGTAGCCAATCTCAAAGTGACGAGTAGGGTAGCCAAAAATGGGCCGAGAGAAAGCTAACACTGAAAGATCGGGCCGAATGCTTCTTTCGGTTCCGTTATATATTGTTTACTTCAACTTTGTCTTCATTTCCAACCACAAAATAACAGCCTGTACACAACTATACACATAAGTATATGCATCAATTTATATTTATGTGTGAATGACATGTGTGTGTGTGTGTGTGTGTGTGTGTGTGTGTGTGTAACCACGTTTGTATGTGTTATGCATTGATGCTTATGTATGAATATGTGCGTATATGTCTGTGTAAAAGATGAATATGTATGTATGACAGTTTCATTCCAGACAGCAGTCATCAAATGACGTCAGTGCTTCTCGGTTGGTACTCTATTTGATGAATGCCGTCCGGCAAGAAATTTGAAGTAATAGCTTAGTAGTCAACTTAAAAAGAATATGTTGTTGTTATTAAAGCGGCGAGCTGGCAGAGTCGTTAGCACGCCGGTCAAACTGATTAACGGCATTTTGCCCGTTGTTACGCTCTTAGTTTAAATTCCGCCGAGGTCTACTTTGACTTTCATCCTTTCCTTACTAGTTTGACACTGGAGTCGATGTAATCAACGTGTCCTCTTCCCCGAACTGCTAGTCCTATGCCTATGGTAGAAAGGATTATTATTATTATTATTGATGTATTTCATTGTGTATGTATGTATGTTGTAAGAGAATTGCCATAGCGTGGGCGCAAAACACACAGTTTTACATCGGAGTACCGCAAAGAAACTGTCCTCCTCTCCGCTCTTATTTATACTAAACCTCCCCTAGCAACAATAAAAAAAACGTTCGTAAAGCCTCATACACGCAGATAGCATTACAGTCACGTTCTTCTTTCATTCATTTCACTCAGCTGCAGAACTTTTTTTTTTAATCCAGCATGAATCCTTTAGAGACAAGGATCCAAAACAATAAGCTGAAATTAGTTCTAAACAAATTTACCATTATTTTTTTCTTCCCGGTTACAACAAAGGACAACAAATACATCCAACGATTACACATAAATACACCATACACACACATTTGCACACATATACATACACACAAAAGACTAAAATGCTAGGAAATACATACAATACCTCTACAAATTTCACAACTCACATAGAAGAATATCAGTAAAGGAAGCAAAACAACTCATAACACATACATAGAGCAGCCACAGAGACAATATTTGGCCAACAGAACGAAACGGCAATACCTATTTCTTTACTACCCACAAGGGGCTAAACTCAGAGGGGACAAACAAGGACAGACAAACGGATTAAGTCGATTACATCGACCCCAGTGCGTAACTGGTACTTAATTTATCGACCCCGAAAGGATGAAAGGCAAAGTCGACCTCGGCGGAATTTGAACTCAGAACGTAACGGCAGACGAAATAAGGCTACGCATTTCGCCCGGCGTGCTAACGATTCTGCCAGCTCGCCGCCTTGAAGCGGCAATACCAGAGTACAAATAATACATTAGCTGCCGCACAAATTATACGGGTCCTGCCTGAGTCACAAATCTTCTCTCAAATGCAATAAACTACTAGATACACAGAACAGTGCATTTCGTATTATAACAGGCTGCATATTGAACACACTCAATGACCACCTGTACAACAGAAAGAAAAAATATTAAAAATGAAAAAGAAAAAAAATAGCTGGACATGAGAGAGACGCAACTGCAGGAATTTGCAACTCTCACAGTCTCTGTCATAACATGTGTAATAATCCGATACACAACTACCCCACCTCTAATACTATTACAGCACCAGTCTAAGGATATTGGCCTTCCAAAGCAGTCCAGATAAACATAACAAGCACAAAAATCCCAGCAGCATCTAAAACTCTCACCAGCGCCATAGGCAGAAGAGAAAAAGCAACTATTGTGCTTTGACGGAAAACGACTTGACTGCCTCAGTTGTAACCACTGTCAGTTTCTGCAGGTGTCCAGAAACACACTTAGCAATGAAGAAAACATAACATATCTACATTGTCACACTGTGCAATAATAATGAACTGCTGCCTATCGGAATATGCAGTGTGATCCTTGGCTCAGTAGAGTTAAGGTATGATTTGATTTATGGATTGCAGTTTATCGTTCACACGATTATGTGCCTACAGTCTGCTTGTTTGGTGGCACATGGCCTAGTGGTTAGAGCAGCAGACTCGCGGTCGAGGGATCGCAGATTCGAATCTCAGACCGGGCGATGTGTGTGTTTATGAGCGAAACACCTAAGCTCCAGCAGAAGGTAATGGCAAACTTCTGCTCACTCTTTCGCCACAACTTTCTCCTACTCTTTGTGGAGGCACATGGCCTAGTGGTCAGAGCAGCGGACTCGCGGTCGAGGGATCGCAGGTTCGAATCTCAGACCGGATGATGTGTTTGTTTATGAGCGAAACACCTAAGCTCCACGCGGCTCCAGCAGAAGGTAATGGCGAACCTCTGCTGACTCTTTCGCCACAACTTTCTCTCACACTTTCCTCCTGCATCTTGCAGCTCACCTGCGACGGACCGGCATCCGTCGAGGTGGGGAACCTATACGCCAAGGAAACCGGGAAACCGGCCCTTATGAGCCATGCATGGCTCGAGAAGGAACAAAGTCTGCTTGTTTAAGGCTGATCTGACTCTAAACAATAACAACAACAACAATAATGAAAGTAGTAGTGGTTTCAAATTTCAATTTTAGGGGACAAGATAAGTCGATTTCATCGTCTCCACTGCTCATCTGGTATTTATTTTATCGACTTTGTAAAGATGAACGACAAAATCGACTTTAAGGGAATTTGAACTCAGAATGTAAAGAACCAGAAGAAATGTTGCTAAGCATTTTGCCCGACGCTCCAACGCTTCCGCCAGCTTGCTACCTCTTATTATCGACAATTTTTATTTCACTTACTGACGGATTATTAAATAAACTATTCATATTACACTCGTGAAACGGGTGCAGTAGTTTATTTGCTGTAATAGTTGATTTGTTGACTTTCAGAATAGCTAACACTACTTCGTGGTGAAAAATACTAGTAAAAACTTACAGGAAAAGGGCACGGAATTGGAGGGGAAATATGTAAAAATTAATTGATTTAGACAGAAAATGTTTTCATAGTAGGGAAAACTTGTCTAATCCTTGCTTTTTCCCTTTTCCATAAGCTAGTGATAGCTATTTCGAAAGTCCACTGCTCAGCTACAATCTTACGCTTATCTCATGAGTATAATAGTTTATTTACTAATCCTTTGTTTAAAAAAATGGCTATTAATAATAGGCAAGTAACCTTTTGGTATCTTTGAAAAATACTTCGAGGCGAGAAATCACATGATTTTACTTACATTTATTTTTATTTTTCTAAATTTGATTTAAATAAGTGTCGTAGACCGAAAGATTAAATGTTGTACGATATTTGCGTTTTTGCGGTTAGTCCGTACAATTAACTCTAAATGTTCAACGTAAATCATTCCTTACCTTCCGAATATTTTTTTTTCTAACGAGTAGTGAGATACAATATGTTCTGAGTTTAAATCTCAACTTTACTTCTTAACTCTAATTCTTAACTATTCGGACAGTCATTTCCATACTCTCTCCACGCGCAGCCTTGTGTCAGTCTAATAAAATCATTAGTTGCTCTGAGGGAGATTGCTTCTGAAGAAGATGGCTAGTGCATACGGCTGACCTGGGTAGATATGCCCTAAACTTTGGAGCATTTCTCCCCCCGACTTGAAATATTTTCTCTTTTGCAGTCATGCAACAACGGTATTGTGAACTAAGTAACAACTCATCAGCTCCAAGAAAAAAAAAAGCAAAGAAAAAGATGTCAAGGAAAAAATGTTACAGGGAAACTTCGTTAATGGTTGATTTAACGTTTTATTTTGTTGCTTTCACGTATTAGTATATTTCAATGTTTTATTGAAGCTTTTGATTAAAACGTGATTTTTACCCCCTCATACATGTAGTGCCATAATATAAATGACGTTTTCGTTGCATAAAGTCATCATATATAGTTAATAAACAACTTCAAATAATAATTATTGTTTAATTATTCTAAATTTTTCCCCGGTGAGATTTTTTCCTCAGCAAAAAAGAAATAGTCGCATTTATTTATTATTATTTATTTATTTATATATTTATTATTATTGTTGTTGTTGTTGTTGTTTAAGGCGGCGAGCTGGCAGAATTGTTAGCACACTAGATGTTGTGCTTAGCGGTATTTCGTCTGTCGCTACGTTCTGAGTTCAAATTCCGCCGAGGTCGACTTTGCCTTTCATCCTTTTGGGGTCGATAAATTAAGTACCAGTAAAACACTCGGGTCGATGTAATCGACTAGTCCCCTCCCGCCAAATTCGAGGCCTTGTGCCTATAATAGAAATGATTATCATTATTATTGTTATATTCCGGGCGAAATGTTTAGCTGTATTTCGTCTGCCGCTACGTTCTGAGTTCAAATTCCGGTCGACTTTGCCTTTCAAGGTCGACTTTGCTTTCATCATTTCGGGGTCGATAAATCAAGTACCAGTTGAGTACTGGAGTCGATGTGATCGACTGTCTCCTCCCCACATAATCCAGACCTCGTGTCTATAGTAGAGATGATTATTATTATTGTTATTATCAAGCGTAGACCTGGAGTGTCGGCAAGTGCTCACAGATTTCTGCTAGTCGGGCAATGCGGTCGGTGGAAGTTCCACATTGGAAATCTATAGGAGATTAATGGCGGGCAAGAGCGACGATGTCCTCTTGGAAACTCTGGGCGTCGGGAGAGATCAATTATCTGGTCTTTTCGGAGGACTTTTGGGTCGGGGCCTTTGGATAACTTCCAGAAATCCCTGGCCTGACAGCTTTCCCGGTGTGCACAGGGCGACGAAACCATCCTGCATGCACTCGTCGAGTGTCCATGCATTACTGACTTGTGAAGCTTTCTCGAACAGCTGTTGACACATGTAGGACGGATCCACTTATCTACCGAGTCCATTGTGAAGATCGCCCCGCCGCCTTCTTTCGGCTGGGAAGTAAAGGCAGGTTTTCTGTCTGACGGCTATGGCGAAGGAAGTAGTGTGGTAGACGAGATTGAGAGGACTGAAGACAGATATTTTCCTCTTCGGTCAAGTTGCCATTGACTTTTTCAAGTTCCACTTGAAAAGGAAAGCGAAGATGGTTAGCTAAGTACTGCCTCCCTAGTATTTTTGCTGAACGGTGGATGAATGTGGCGAGGATGGCCCGTGTGAATGGGCCTACTCTGAACATTTGCTTGTAAACCGGAGGAGTTGAGAAGGAGAGAGGCGTCTGCTGAGATGCACTTGTGGTCGGGGTAACCAGGATGTATGGGGTCCCTCGGTTGTCCCAGGGAAGAACTCCCCACCCCTTTGGGGAATTTTATTGTTTGATTTTATTGTTGTTTCTGTTATTTATTGTATACTCGACATTATGCCAAAACTCACTTGTCCCTTGTATTGTATTCTCCCTGTTTGTTTTTGAGTTTGGCCCTTGTGGCCAATAAAGAAATTATTATTGTTATTATTATTATTATTATTATTATTATTATTATTATTATTATTATTATTATTATTATTAAGGCGGCGAGCTGGCAGAATCGCTGGCACGCTGGACGAAATGCTTAGGGCTATTTCCTCCGTCGCTACCTTCTGAGTTCAAATTCTACCGAGGTCAACTTTCATCTGTCGCTACGTTCTGATTTCAAATTCCGACTTTGCCTTTCATCCTTTCAGGGTCGATAAATTAAGTACCAGAGAAACACTGGGGTCGATGTCATCGACTAGTCCCCTCACCCAAAATTCCAGGCCTTGTGCCTTTAGTAGAAAGGATTTATTTATTTATTTATTCTGCTATGTCACTATTTTCGTTCACTATTTAGGTTGAGACTTCACCCCTCTCCCCAATTCGTTCCCTCATTTTGTGTTACATGCTAGGCAGAAAGCATAATCAAGTGTATCTTATTCAAGCAGTAGTTACAGTAAATGTAATGTGATATGAACAACTGCACGCCACTTCTTTCTACCGGAACGACTTGTCCAGTCGAACATTTTGACTCGG
>NC_042998.1:139660083-139662583 GCF_006345805.1 Octopus sinensis | reverse complement strand
TCACAAAGCTTTGGTCGGCCCGAGGCTATAGCGGAAGACACTTGCCCAAGGTCCCATTATGTTCATCTTTTCTTTTTATGTTCTCTTTCAGTAAACAAAGGTTCTATACATAGTAGGTGGGGTGGTATGGGGAAACAAGAACGACAGATCAGTAAGAGAACAATTGAATATTAATCGTTGACCAACGAGTCATTGATAACGAGTATTGTTTCTCTTCTATAAAGTTTTAAAGGGAAACGGAAGGGGGTCATGTTGATGCTCCCACTCCCATACTTAGACTTAAATTGTAACTGTAAAAACCACGAAACCAGTGACTAAAAATGATAGTTTTCCTTATGAGCAAGCTGGGATGTTTTTATTTTATTTTGTTTAGTTATTTATTAATATTTATGCTGTTTGGTTGGTTGGTTGGTCTGGCTGGACCGAAGTATCTGGTTCTTAGAAACTGCGCAATACCGATAGCAAAATACAAGCTGTTGGCTCACTCGTTGAGTTTGGCGTCTTATATCATAGATCAGGAGTTTACAATTGTACTTAGATGAACAAAGACGGGATTCGATTTCTACGATTGTATTACCTTTAACACTAGCATGTAATAATTCAACTGAAAAAAAAAAAAGAAAACAATTATAAGAAACTCGTACAGTTATTTCTATATGAAAGTGAAGCAACGTGAAACCAGGCGGTTGTGATGCGAACTTCTCAGCCACATAGCTATGCCTATACCTGTATTACTCAAGCTCCAGAAACAAAGCTTATAGTTTTTTCATTGTTCTCTATAAATTTCCAACAATCTTACAGTTTTTAAAATAACCACGGATTTCCATGAGCACTGCATGTTTGCTTATTAATATTTGATACTAACAAAAGCCTGAGCATTGAGATGGCTAAAGTAGCGATGAGAAAGAAATGTAGCTTCTTCTTCCAAGAGTAGCAAGGAAAAAAAAGGTAATTACTAGTATCAATTCTCAGTACTAATAACCTATTTCAGTAGTAATATTTCATCTCAATACTAATCCGTTCTAATATCTATCTATCTATCTATCTATCTATCTATCTATCTATCTATCTATCTATCTATCTATCTATCTATCTATCTATATTAAAGCGCTATCGATACATTCCCGTGGTGTAAAAAATCTGTCGTGCTGCGGAAAGGAGGCGGTAAAAGTGTATACATGTGTGTGTGTGTGTGTGTGTGTGTGTGCATGCGCGCGCGTGCGTGTGAGGGTGGTGGTGCTGTGTGTATCCAGTATGTGCGCACGCCATTAGTGTTCGTATGTCGGTGTGACTATGTCAGCTATATAGTATCAAATGCTTCTTAAACCGTTTTATTACCTTAAACTGTTTTATTACTTAAACTGGTGTATTACGACGGAGAATAATCATAGAGCATGACAACAAGAATTGAATCAAGATACAAGGAAAGATTGGGGAAGGTGTAAAGAGAAGAAATAGGAATTAAGAATAAAGAAAAGAGTATCTGGAACAGCGAGAAGATTAACTAAAAAAAATATTTAAGGACTGGAATTACTGCAAGAAATGGAGCTGGATGGGGTTGTTAGACGAATGCCAGAGCTAAAGCAAATAGGAAAACAATGAAAATTATTAATCAAGTAAGAAGGCAAAATTTGAAGGATGATGATAGATAAATATATTTTGTACAAGTGAGCATGAGAAAACAGGCTTGAAAAGTAAATATGACCGAAGAGTATAGATAATATTTCCTTGAAATTAATCAAAGGATTATGAAAGAATTGACAAGATATTATAAATGAGTGGGGAGATGTTTATAACTGACACTGTACTACAAAATGGGCATGGAAGTTCCACGGGTGCTGCTAATATTTCATTACACTACCAATAACTCATGTCATGAATAATTAATCTCAGAAATTTAATCATTTAATAACATGGCGAATTTACTAACCGAAAGGTAATTGTTTTCCGAATGCGAAAGAGAAAAGAAATGACACGTGAGGAAACAAGTGTAGTAAATCGTAAAATAAACTTGATAATATTTGGATAAACGTGTAATGGATGTTGTTTCATCAAATTTCATTTTCAATATGGTGGTATTTGTAAGGGGTTATCTATGAAAGGAAGTCCCAAAAGGAGTCTTTTATGACCCGCTTGGTAATCCAGCACAAAACAGTGTCGAGAAAAACGTGGTTATAACAAAACTCAATGAAAAGTTAGCCTCTGAAATGTCAACTATTTTAGGATGATGGATGGCATTTCAACAAGTTTAAATTTTCACCGGGAGGTTTTTTGCCAGCTAGAGTTCTTTCACTCACGAAATAAATTATCCATAAACCTTTGCTTTTCCAAAACAGCAAAAACATGAAGAGAACAGGTTTTTTTTGAAACTCTACATCACCTTCAGCCAATAATATTAACATTCTAAAAATCCTTACGGAGAAGAAGTGTTTTAGCCGGGATTGACTTTACCTTTTATTCTGTCAGAGTCGATTGAATAAATATTGGTCATATAACAGGA
>NC_042998.1:139642583-139650083 GCF_006345805.1 Octopus sinensis | reverse complement strand
TTTGTCTGTCTTCACGTTCCCAGTTCATATTCCGCCGAGATCGACTTTGTCTTTCATCCTTTCGGGGTCGATAAAATAAGTACCAGTTGAATACTGGGGTCAATGTCATCGACTAACCCTTCTCCCAAAATTGCTGGCCTTCTACCAAAATTTGAAATCAATATTAAACCACCTATACTATTCGCTTACAGTTATGCGGTGTAGCAGTAAATAGTAATTTGGTCAAACTAATACCCCGGAACTAAATTATTCTGGCTTGATATTACGTGTATGTACATAAAACACTGGAGAAAGGGGCTCTGAGTCATAGCAAGGGAGTGTTGTAAAAGTGTTAGCAAAAGAAAAGGGGCGATATTAAAAAAAAAGTTTGAGAAGTATTATGTTGTTGTACAGCAGCGCTACCTCTCCTGTAGAACAATAGTCAAAGATTGTTACAAATATGATTTTGTGGAAAGTTTACCCCACTTCAGTAGCGTTTGTTTCTTTTGGTTGGGGTATTGTAATGTTTATATCTTCTCTAAAATGACATAAAATAGCTAATGCGGAGGTGGTGAGAGAGTTCAACTCCTGATGGTGTGGTAGGGATGATTCTCTCCGGATTAGTAATGCCCACTTCTCACCGGGTTTGTACTTAGCCAATTTCTTCAAGAGAGAAAACGTGAAAGAAGAAGAAGAAGAAGAAGAAGAAGAAGAAGAAGAAGAAGAAGAAGAAGAAGAAATTCGATTGGTGCTTTATTTATTGATCCCCGAAAGAATCAAAAACAAAGATGGTCAAGGTGGAGTTTGAACTCAGAAGGCAGTGATTCAGAACGAATACCATACAGACAAAAACAAAAGCATAATTCCTCATTCTCTGACCACTCTTTCAACCGATCGTTAGTCTAGTACCAAGATATCAAGATCTGGAACGGAAATTCAAGTTAGACTGCATTGTTGACCTGCCAAGGAAAGCTTCTATCTGTTTAATGAAGCTCCTCATAATATTTTGTATTTTATTTATATTTTGAACTTCGTACGAGATTTGTATGAGAAAATTATATGCAACGATATTTGTGAAGTCATGAAATTATCGATAAAATTAAGTAGAGTGATAAAAACTACAATGGCTTCACCTGACGCTTGAAACCGACTTACTAAGCTCATTGAGAAATTACGTTTCCACTACATCGTGACGACATTCACTGGATCTTATTTTATATACCTTAGAGGTATGAAAATAAACGTCACTTCCTCTGAGATTAGATCTCAGATCACAGATGGTCGACATTGAATAATGTAAGGTGTTTAGCCTCGTGTCTGCCATTTTACTCTTTATTTTATTGATAATCAATTGCGTGATGTTGACTATTCAAGATGTTTTGTCACTTCAATAGCTAGCTCTAACATTCATTATTGGTCACATAAAAAGCGTAAATTCTGAACAATATTAATAGTAATTTTGTACCGGATTACCTTTGTATAGTTTTTTCGCTTACATTAAACTATATAACTATATTTCTAGCGAAACAGTTAAAACGTAACAGATCGTTTAGTTTATTATTCTCACATCTTGTTGGAAACATTGTTGATGTTTGTATTATTTATATTTTTGTAGAAAAAAATTATTGTTTGATTTTATTTTCCAATCAATCCTTAAAGCCATGAATCGATTATATTATTACAAAGTGTTTGTTGTTCCAATACGTCTTCATTCGTTATATTTTATGCTTTATGATCAAAACTTAATGATTAGGTAAATTACGACACCGTAAAAGCAATCTTTCATTGAAAACAATCAGGAAAAGAAATTAATGACTTATTACGAATTTCGTGGTTTTATTTTATTTGACAAGTGTTCAACGGTGAAGCACTGTGACACAATCAATTCTTCTCCACAGGTAACTCTCATGGGTCCAGTGTAGCTTACAATAGATACTTAGAGAGATAAATGGATAGACACAACGATGGAAAATGAGCAGAAGAATATACAATGATAGAAAGGTAAATGGATGCAAACAATGAAAGAAAAGTAGATAAATGGACGTGTTCTGTTCGCTTGAGGCTGCCTCGTTATGGCAATGAGAGAGAGGTGGGAGGAGAGAAGGAGAGAGGAAGAAAGAAAGAGTGAGTGAGAGTGAGTGAGAGTGAGAAGGAAAATGAGGGATAGAGAGGGATGAGAGAGGAAGAGATAGAGATAGATAGATAGATAGAGAGAGAGAGAGAGGAGAGAGAGAGAGAGAGAAACAGACAGACAGACAGATAGAGTGGAAGAGAGAGTGTATGTGCTTAACGGGAGAAAATTCTAAGTTCTTTTTCTTTTGTTTTCTGCTGAGAAATTCTTATCGGAGGGTGAAAAATGGAGAGAGAGGAAAGAGCATACATATTTTTTTTATACGATTCATTTATTATTAACAGAGTAGTCGTGTATGGTTCTATTTCGCCTTCGTTAAGGCTCATCAGCACAACTTAACTCAAAATTCTGAAGTTAGACCAACTGAAGTCATTTAAGAGTTGAAATTAAAATCAAAGATGATCGATTTCTTTTTCTCATATATAGTGGAGGGACAAATAATAAGAGAAAACATTAGATAAGTCGGTAGACAGAGAAAGCAATAGAAAGATAAACAGAAAGAAAGAAAGAAAGAAAGAAAGAAAGAAAGAAAGATAGATAGATAGATAGATAGATAGATAGATAGATAGATATGTTTCTTTATTAGCCACACAGGGCTGCACACAGATAGAACAAATTACAAGGTAGAGCTTTTCTTTTGAAGGTTTAAAAAATAAATAAATAAATAAATAAAAAAAATTAAAAAAATAAAAATAAATAAAAATAAAATAAAAAGGGGGGGTCGATCAAAAGGGATCGTAAAAGGTGAGAAAGAGGGCAAAAAAAGGGGGGGGGGTTAAAAAAAAAGGGGGAGAGGAAAAAATTGATCAATAGGGATCGTTATCACAGAATGTCAATATGAAGTGTAAAGGGGAGGACAGGTGAGGTTTACCCGTGGAAAGAAAAGCCTACGGAAAAGACCACGGTAACCTCGGTCAATGAAGTCACATGTTATATTTCTTTTTTTTTTTTTTTTGCAAATAGCAACTCTCTGTATTAATTTTTACGGTTCATAGAATCATAGTCAAGGTGGCTTCGTCATTCATACGTGCCATCCTTGCTACATTCACCCATCTTTTTTTAAAACATTCACTAGACAAAACTTGCCTCTCTACTCTCACTTTTTTCTTCAAGTGATACTTGAAGAAGTTGATGAGAGATTGACCAGAGAGGAAAGTGTTGTCTCTAATCCTTTCAGACGCGTCCACCAGATACATTCTTTCGCCATAGCCACAAGTATGATAAAAAAGCTCTTCCTTCCCGTTTGAAGGAAGGAGGCGTGACGATATTAACGATAGACTCGGCTGATAAACCGACACGTCCCACACGTGACAGCAGTCGTTCGACATAAGCCCACAGGTGGGAAATTGCTGGACACTGCACGATTGCGTGCAGAGCGGTTTCGTCGCTCTGCCCGCATCTCGGGCAGGTCGGCCCCGTGTTTCTCGAGCCATGCCTATAGAGCTTATCCCGAACGGGTAGCGCTTCTCGGTAGCACCGCCAGGCCAGGGATCTCTGGAAGTTGTCCATAGGTCCCGGGCCGAAAGTCGTTTGAAACAGGCGGGTCAGGTATTCCTCGTCGACGCCCAGGTTTGCCCCGAGCTCGTCGTCGTACCTCCCCTCCACTAATCCCCTATAGAATGCTTTGGTTGTGTTGAAGTCACTCAAGGTCGACCCGGGACGGCAGAGTTGCTTGAGAGCAACGCGACACGATAGATAGATAGATAGATAGATAGATAGATAGATAGATAGATAGATAGATAGATAGATAGATAGATAGATAGATAGATAGATAGATAGACAGTCAGACAGACGTCACACGGATAGACAGACAGACTAACTGACAGACAGATAGAGAAATAGATTATTATTTAATATACGCACATCAGATAGATAGAAAAAATTCCCAACATCGAACTGCAACAAGTAACCTTAGATGCCAAGAACCTTCCTAAGTATCCTTCCTAAATATCCCTAATAACACTGTTTTTTGGAGCTGCACTAAACTAGGTTCTATGCCTATTTCATCTATCCATCTGTTCAAATCTTTAGGGATAGCCCCTAATTCACCTATAACTAGTGGGATACATTTTATCTGCACTTTCCATAACCCCTGTAACTCAATGGCTAGATTCTGATACTTGGCTATTTTCTCTATACCTCTTATATTGACTTTCATCATCATTTGGGACTGTAAAGTCGATTACCGGGCACTTTTTATTCTCTTTTTGCTACTATTACTAAATCAGGCCGCCTAGCTTCTATTACTCTGTCAGTCTGAATGTTAAAGCCCCACAAGATCTTATATTTCTTATTTTCTCGCACTTTACTAGGTTCATGTTCGTACCAGTTTTCTGTATGGTCAAACCCTAGCTTTCTACATAACTGTCAGTGGTTTATTCTCCCTAGGTTGTCATATTCTTTCTGTGCTAGCATACTACATTCACTAACTATATGAGTAACACCTTCCTCCTTTGATTTATATAACATACATTGGTAATCTACCTGATTTTTGCCCATCTTGGCTTTTATCCAATTAGCCCTCATTGCTTGTGCTTGTACTCCCTTTTCAGCCTTCCTTTCTGCAATAACAACCATGTTTCATTATTACTATTTTCTGCAACTATCTTTGAGAATCAATCTTGCAAAGCCTTCTCTTGCCAGTCAGATAATCTTATTTCTTTTTCTGGTTTTTAACTACATTTGACTATTTGGTTTTCCTACTTGCAGCTCTTAATAAAAATTTCCTCACTGTTATCTACATTGGAGGTCATAACTACTCCAGCTAACTCTACAGTCTTCTAGTGATATTAAACCTCTACCACCTTCCTTTCTAGATAAATATGATCTTGCTTTTCCTGCCCTTGGGTGAAGTCCTCCATTCATATTGAATTCCTTCCTAGTTCTTCTATCTAGATTTGCTAATTCAGATTTTGTCTAATCTACAAAAGCTACTGAGTATCTTAGTAATGATACTTCTCAAGTACTTACAGCTTTTACGATTCGGACCATTTAGCTTTGACAACATTACTTTTCTCACCCTTCTGATGTACTCATCAATTTTCTCTTTCGTTTCTGTAGTTAGTACTCTGTCAGATTCTAATATTCCTAGATACTTATAATTTTTTATTTTAATGTCTGGCAATCTGGCAACTGAATGCCTTCAATGCTGACTACTTGTCCCTTTTTAATGACTAATATTGCGCACTTACGAGTATCTATGCCAAATTCCATAACAGTTTGTATTAAGGAATCTACCTCTTTTTATTCGTACTAAAAAGCTTCAGATCATCAATGTAGAGCAAACCGTTAACCTTTCCTTTATAACCTCTAAACTGATACCCTACTTTTGCCTTTCTTAATACTAAACTGAGTGAGATTAAACATTTAAAAGGGATAACCGGTTTCCCTGGAAAATTCCTTTCTTGATATTAACTTTCCTTAAGGCTGTGTCACTTGAGTAGAGATCTATTTTCCATTTCTTCCTGCTATAGCTAATTAGTTCTTTTGTCGTCTGCAATACTGAATATTCTCAGACATTCACTTATCTATGAGTGTGGAATCATGTCACAGGCTTTCTTATGATCTATCCATGCTATTGTTAAATTTTTCTTTTTAGGTTTTACTTCTTTGGGGACTTTTTTGTCTATGTATGATAACACGTTCCTCTAACCTTCTTCCTACAACTTTTCTGATCTTCTGAAAGTAAATTCTGTCTGTCTAGGTGCTCATAAATGCTTTCTGAGAACATTCTTGTTAACAGCCTCCACACCAATGATAAGCAAGTAATTGGTCTATCATTACTAGCTATATCTCTCTTGCTTTTGTCTTTCATAAGGAGTACGTTTTCCCTCTAGTCCTGAAGCTTTTCCCTCAATTCTTCCATGTAAGCTACTAAATATCTTTAACTAGTACCTTTGAACTAAATTTGATCGTGGGCCCTTCTAATTTGGCATTCTTTGTAACACTTTATTCGTTTATGCACAAGTTAGTCTTAGATTTGGCCATTTCTCAGTAACTACTTTTTTCTTCACTTTAGTAACTACTACCCTCCTGCATAGATCAATAAGTTAGTGCCACCTATATTTTTAGCATCTATCCTACTGATAAGAGAATCTACTTTCCTAGCAATATCTAGCAACTTCCTTTCATTAACACCTTTTAATGCTGGTAATTTTTTTCTGCTTTACTCATTACTTCCTCCACCTCATTTAAAATCTTCTGATCTTCATCACTTCAGTCGTTGGTATCAGTTTTCTCTTCATGATTGGTAGTGCTATTATTTTTTCTTGTAAGCTCTTCTTGGCTTGATTTGTATCACTTGTGTTGTTTGGCTGTTCTACTTCTTGATCCTTTTTTTTTTTAGTTCGCTTGAGAAATAACAAATGTAGATTTTAAATACCTCGCCATTTTTTAAAACTGACTTCAAGGATGTTTAATTTGGAATCTTATGAAACCAACTAATGATTTGCTATTTTGTTATGCACCCATAATATACTATAAAGTATAATAAATGTTTTTTATAAGTCAACGCCACATTCCACAGTGTTAACTTATGAATCCACTATTGTTTTAGACAATATTAAAAGTTGACTTAACGTCGCTCCTCAATCACAATGTTTAACTAATCACTAATCTTGAATTATTCAATTATTTTTTAGTCGTTCTTCACCTGGTTAACAACCAAATACCAACTTATCGTTCATTTTTGTTAGAGCAACGATATAACTTCACAGAATATAATTAGTTTTATATTACTACCTTAATTAACCGTGCTCTACAGAATTAATTTCTGTTACAATATTTTTGCTAAAAGTTATTAATTGCTCTCCTCTTCCTGTTTTTCGACATTCACATTATGTATATACGTCGTCTGCCACGGAGATGTAATACAATTAGGGGGTGCAACGTGCAGAACTTATCAATAAAGTGTTTACATGAGTGGGTTTCCATTAATATTAATATCACCTTATCCATATTAGAAAATGAACAGAGCACTGAGATAATTTATCCTTATTCTGAGTTGTTAGGGTTTATGCCATGCCGGCCAGTGGGTCCTACGTCGTTACAACAGTCATGTAGTCTGTGCAGTATCAGTGACAAGGTACGAACCCTCAACATGCCGTCACTCTATCGATTCGGCCATGTATGGACATCACATAGTATGTGTAGAGTATATTTAAAATAAATTATAAGCTCGCTTGTTTTCATGATGAAATAATTGTAAAGAAACAACATAAAGACTTTGCGTTCAATAAACCAAAATAAAGAGTCTGTGATTTTGAAAACTGCGATTAAATATAAAAAGTCTGAATGTTTAGACGGATAAATAATTCCACTGGGTTATTGAAATTTATTTTCAATTCTTACCTATTCTGATACACTACTGATTAAACTTTGTCAAAATATTT
>NC_042998.1:139615083-139637583 GCF_006345805.1 Octopus sinensis | reverse complement strand
CGTTCAAGGCATTCCGGCTTTCTGAAGAAGACAAAAAATATGTATAAGCTTTCCAAATGTTTTCAAATGAATATGAACAAAATTGTTATAAAGAAGTTTATGGTTTTATTGACAACAACTTTTCAAAATATTCTTGATTAAAAAATTTTAAACTAATTCATTAGACAGTTGCTATAACCATTGCCGTTTTTTAAATCACGGCCTCAAGTTTTAAAAAGCGTCAGATAGTTTGTCAGATCGTAACCCAACGCAGACACCGTACCGCATCCAGAATAAAGCGCTAAACGATTTTATGCTGCACATTTAAATGACACACATTGCAGGTAACAAAAATGAGCTAAGAGTGAAGGAAATGGAAACTCATGAGATTATAAATTGAAAATAAAAACAAAATTTTGTGGCTCAACTGTAGAGGAAGGCGGCAACTGTCGATTACATAGACATTAGGAGGTAGATGTAACAGCGACCATAAACGAATTGATCTCAAACTCGTTAACTAACCCCGATGACTCCCCAGCTATTCTCTTGAAGTCATATAAGCAGCTTTAGCAAAACCACTTCAGATACTTTTTCAGAGTTTCTTTACAAGTAGTAGAAAAGCTAAACAGCGAAAAAGAAGGGCATCATATACCGTTTATATTTCAAGCACTGCGCTATCAGTTCACAGATGCATCACGGCCTACATATACAGGACCCTTATGGGTTTATATTCTTTATCTAAATTAAAGGCTCTTTTCGAGTGATTCCGAACGTTTTGCTTTTTCATATTTTACTTTAATCTACACACACACACACACACACACAACAATGCTGGAGGAACAAACTATATCGAACGTTTTTGTCTTGACTGGCATTTTCTGGTCCTCTTCTGCCAAAAAGGGTAGTATATGAGAAAAAGAAAGAAAGAAAGAAAGAAAGAAAGAAAGGTAAGAAGGTAAGAAAGAAGAAAGGAAAGAAGAAAGGAAAAACACAAAAATAATTTTAAGCGCAGCAAAATATTGACTTGTCTTTCCTAAATTTCATAAATTAAACTAGATTTTATAACTGTAAACACAAACTTCGAACACTCGTTAAATGTCTTCGTAGGTATACGATAAGGCCGCTTATGGTAAATAAACTAGTCAAAACCATTCTTTAAATCTTTTCGTGGGTTGTGCTAAGGCCGCTTATGGTAAATTAACTCGTCAAACAATCCCTAGCGAGTTAATTAGGCTTCTGTTGATGTCGCTAATGGCAAATATATTCGTCGAACGATCTTTTAAATCTCTTCATAGGCTTGATCTAAGACCGCTTACTGTAAATTAACTCGTTAACAAACAATCTTTAAGTCTCTTCATTGGCCTGTGTAGTCTGCTTGTATAGCCAATTAACAGTTTACATAAAACTTGCTTGACAAATCGGCAACCATTTAGCTGTATCACTTGACCAGCCTTTGTCAATCTGTTTTCATGAGACACGCCATGATACTTGGACTCGGTATCGGAAGTCATATTCTTCTCAGCTAACCTTTCATAAACAACAAAACAGACAATTCTGGTGAAAACGTTTGAGCAGTTTCACCAGTCTTTGTCGAGTATTCTATGTGTCACGTTCAGAAAGAAGTTTTGTGTTGATAGAAACTTCACAAACGCTCGACTTTTTCTTTTTCTTCTCTTTAATTTTTCTCTTTTTTTTTTTAAATTCTTTTCTGTTTTCCCCTTCTCGTTGTTGAACATAACCTGTTTCAAATCTCGGTGATGCTTCATACAGTTAAAAAATGTCATTTATTCTTTCTTTCGTTTTTTTTTTTTTTTTGGCCTTGTCTGCGGTCAGAAGTTACATTCTCACTATCTGTCTTCCTCTCTTACCTTTTCTTCTTTCTTTCCTTCTTTCATTCCCATCTTACTTTCGTTCTCTTTATTAATCATTCTTTCTCGTTTCCTTCTCCCTTCTTCCCTCCTCTTCTCACTCTTATTCTCTCTCATTTACTACATTTTGTGATAGAAGAGGAACAAAAATACTAGCCAAGACAAAAATTTTCAATCTGATTTATTTTTCTAATAAACTTTAATTATATTTTAATATTAGTTTCAAATTTTTGCACAAAACCAAATTATATTTTAATATTAATTACACTAATTTCGCCGACGTTGACTTTGCCTTTCATCCTTTCGAGGGTTGATAAAATAAGTACCAATTGAGCACTGGAGTCGATGTAATTGGCTCAGCCCCATCCCCCGAAATTACTGGCCTTGCGCCAAAATTTGAAACCAATATTACTTACCTTAATTAATCACTTCATGATTTCTTTTGTCCCATCAAGTATATATATGCATATGCAAGTATGTGTGTATGTGTGTATGAGTGAGTGTGTGTGTGTGTGTGTATATATATATGTGTGTGTGTGTGTGTGTGTGTATAACATAACTCTTTTCTGGAATTGGACAGCCTTCGATTTAGTCTATCCAAAAAGATTTTTCAACCCAATTTTTACATGCTATTATTTATACCATTTATGCACTTTGAGATCCAATTCCAAAAATGAATTCTTTCATATTTTCTCAAAAGTTTATAAGTTCTTATGACGTCCAACACGCACACACATATATTTACACATACAAATACACACACACACACACACCACACACACACACACTCACATGCATATACACATATAGATGCACGCACACAAGCACGCACGTGTGTATATATTTATATACATACGAGGAGTGTATGAAAAGTTTTGAGCCTTCAAGGCCTTTGAGACTTGAAGTCTTATACCTTCATCAGAAGTCTTGTACCATGTTTTGATTTTTTGAGCCTCAAGACTTTCCATACACCCCTCGTACATACATACGTATCTATCTATCTATCTATCTATCTATCTATCTATCTATCTATCTATCTATCTATCTATCTATCTATCTATCTATCAGTCTATCAACTATATATATATATAATTTATTATCCTTATACAAGAATCTTGTTGACAGTGACATCGAAGTTTCGGAAGAAGAATAAATTTGTACTCTACTAAAATATAGAGTAACTCGTCAGATTAATGTAAAATAGTATTTATAATAACTGAACATAAAAAGAAGCATTTATAAAAGTGTAGCAAGTCCCACATACGACAGTTTTGCAAAAATATTTCTGACTGAAAATATCATACATGCATGGAGTTGCGATTTTATGCATCCCAACAAAGTATTATTGTTAAGCTGAAACTGTAGCTAATGTAAAAAGAAATAGAATGGTGAAACTATTTTTTCGTTTTCTAAAAGAGCAACATTTTGGACTTAGGAAACTTTTGCATAATAGCATGTATGTATATATATACATACATACATACATACATACATACATACATACATACATATATATATATTTATAAAATCTAATGTACACTACATTAAAATAACAGTCACTGATAGTTTCGTGCCATTAAGACACGTAGCTTCGCAGGTTTTATAACATGCCTTGTGTCTCCAAGCAATCCTCTGGCTCTGAGCACATGATTTGCTCTATTTGAAAATCTGGACCCTTGTATATGCGAAACCGCAAGAAAAGCTAGAAGGGTGGTGCAAAAAGTAGAACCAGAAGACAAAGGGTGAATAAAAACGGGAAAAGAAAGGAAAGAAAAGAAA
This sequence comes from Octopus sinensis, assembly GCF_006345805.1. Classification (NCBI taxonomy): domain Eukaryota; kingdom Metazoa; phylum Mollusca; class Cephalopoda; order Octopoda; family Octopodidae; genus Octopus; species Octopus sinensis. The sequence goes on along the minus strand of NC_042998.1, from coordinate 139,633,957 downwards.
GAGAATTAGAGTTACGCCCCCTTTGTCCATAGAAGTCACAATAAAACTTGTAGAATAATTCAATGGGATGCTGGCTTGTTTCGCTGTTATTCATTATTGTTAGAGAAGATTGCTTCAAACACATCTATGTAAGCTCAGTACTATAACGCATACTTGTCATTTACACAATTCTCCTTATATGTAATAATCTGCACTACACCTACATGAAATGTAAGCAAGCTACTAAGCTGTACAAGTTCTTATTCTCTCGTTATGACTTTTGGCTGACACTAATTTGACAGCCGAAAGACTGATATTTTGTCTGAATTTCAGAAGATGGTTTTATTGTTTTTATCTAATATTCGTATCTCATTCAAATTTGCGGAATACGTTTCGTTAGTCTGATTACCTTTCAATTTTTCTTCCATAACAAGACTTGTACTGCGTTCCTCTTGGATCATTGTTGCATATTCAGCTGTAAATAAAAGGAAATATGAAATCTAAGAATGATATCTTACTGTCATTCACCTTTCCCTCTTTGTCATCATCATCATTGTCACCATCATTATTATTATTAAGACGGCGAGCTGGAAGAATCTTTAGCACGCCGGGCGCGTCCGTCTTTATGTTCTGAGCTCAAATTCCGCTGAGGTCGAATTTGTCTTTTATCCTTTTTTGATTATCTCATCTTTTTTCTGTTTTAGAATATTTAATATACAGGTCTTTAGCCAAATGGCTACAAATGTATATCATTTATTAATATAATGTATTAAATTAATATAATATTAATATAATATTTACAGAAAATATACTGACAGATAAAACTATCAGCTGTAACGTCCTTGATGGAGTTAGCCAATAAAAAGTGGGGAAGAAGTAAAAAAGGGATAGTTCAGGTATCTTACAGATTTTGAAATTGATTTCTTTAGTTTTTTTTCAAATATTTTCTGGAAGATGTACGACTTCCACACGCATATACATACATATATACATACTAAGGGAAATGATGAAATGTATTAACCTTTAATGTTTTCTGATTCTTTTATCATTTTCTCTCTGAATTCACCATGCTTCATGTTTTGTTCGTCAAATGAGTCTGTTATAGAGAAAAAGAAAAGGATTACTTGTGTGTGTGTGTGTGTGTGTGTGTGTGTGTTGTGTGTGTATGTGTGTGTGTGTGTGTGTGTGTGTAATCCTTTTCTAATACATGTATACACATATATAATATAATATAATACAATACAGTAGTCTGCCGATAAAATTTTTTTCGAACTCATGAATTATATTATTTCCTATATTTGATAAGGAGAATCTTTCCCGAAATACGCAACAAAATACAATATTTTCTTTTTGTTCTTATTAATTGATTTCACCTAACATAACTAATTGATCTCACCAGTGTTTCTCGAAGGTTTATCAAAATATTTATATCATATATATCTTTTTTGTTTATATTTCGTGTTGCGTACACAAAAGTCAAGCATAAGTTGAAAGATCATACTGTACTTTTAATTAAAGTGTCACATTTATCTTGACATGGAAAAATTTGATTGTGTCATCGAAGTTTAACTGATTGTTGGATTCGTCAGAATGTCAGACGAAACTGACGACTGAGATACATACATAAATCCAGCCATAAATGCACACACACACACACACAATCACACACACACACACACACACACACACACACACACACACACACATGTATATATATATATGTCTGTGTGTGTGTGTGTGTACATACACACATATGTATACAGACGTATATATATATATATGATTGAGTATATATTATATATTGTTGTGATACGAGAAAACATAATTCAAATTTTTCTACAATATGTTTCTCATTATTTTCAAACACAGTGAACAAAGAACAACCGTTGTAATATCAAAATAATTTCTCTTTTTATATACGAACCCTATAATTTGAAGGAAACAAATTAGTAAATTATTAAAGGCGTCATTAATCCCCTACTGATTCTAGAAAGGGATTAATGTCTAGTAAAAAGAAAATAACCAATAAGTTTATTATTACATGTAGTTACCTTGAATTTTTTTCTTGTCCTTTTCTGCCCTTTTTCGAAGTTTCTTGGCTTTGGTTAACATTTTTCTCAAATTATCTAAAGGAAAAAAAAACAAGCAAATGTATGAGATTTATTCTGCAACAGGAGACTCTAAACTACAAAGTTTTAGGATTACACATAAAAAATTTTAAAATTGGCTACTGAATTAGGATATATAAATGATTATATCATATATTTTAATGGCTCCAAGAAAGATATATGTTGCAGAAGCACTTAGTTCTGAGAGCAGTGCTTCTTGTAGCAGAAACAGCTGTAAGCTAATGAATGTCATTACGTGACTCCTGTTCTTTTGTCATTCATTAATTGATGTCATGGTCGGTAATCTCCTGAAAATTTACTCTAAAGTATATGTATATTGAGCTCAAACAAGTGGTTATTTGTATATATATATATATATATAATATATATATATATATATATATATATATATATATCATAAAAGCTGCCGAAATCGCTATGACCTCCAGTTAACAACTGATGAGGAGAGATTGCTATCCATGTTTGTATTTTTTCTTCGTCATGAGTGTTTTTCCTTATCTCAGTATTTAGCTTTTCATTTGTAATCACAAGGTTGTGTGGTTTTTGCAAGTCACACTGACTTGTCATTTGAAAAGGATTGTTTTAAATAATCTTTTCCACTATAGGCAAAAGGCCTGAAATTTGCGGAAGGGGGTTAGTCGATTACATCGACCCCAGTAATCAACTGGTACTTATTTCATGGACCCAGTAATCACCAAAAACACATAACGAAGAGAAATACAAGCAACTGCAGAATATGTGGTGATAGAGAAGAGACAATAAATCATATTGTTTCTGGCTGCCTAGTCCTGGCTAAGAAGGAATATATTCATAGACAAGACAGAGTTGGGACCTATATACACTGGAAGCTATGCCAACACTATAGAATATCAACAGAAAAATGATGGTACAGGCAACGTCAGAAAAAGGTCATAGAAAATGAGAAAGCAACCATACTCTGGGATATGCCAACACACACAGACAGAGAAATCAAGGCTAAAAAGCCGAATATAGTTGTCATAGATCACCTACAAAAAATGCTTTCTAATCGATGTATCAGTATCAACAGATGACAACGTTTCTCTAAAAGAAACGGAAAAGCTATCAAAATACTAAGATTTGGAAATAGAGGTAACTCGAATGTGGAGCCTAAAATCATAAACAACTCCTATTATAGTAGGCGCATTAGGTATGATAAAAAACATTCAAACATAACAAAAACTCCAGGACTGACAAGTACATACAACATACAGAAAATAGCACTACTACGCATCGCACACATCCTACGTAAAACGCTTTCAATACAGTGAAAATAAGAGCACCAGAACAAACCACAGCACATACCCAAGGCATACAGAGCTGCGCTCGGTAGTGCAGTGAAAACATGTGATAAAAGTAAGACTGCTGAGTAATAACAATAATAATAATAATAATAATAATAATAATAATAATAATAATAATAATAATAATAATAATAATAATAACAACCAATTTCGGAATTAGAGATAGACATACAAGAAACAAGCACAGAAAAAGCTAGGCGCATAAAACCCGTGCCAAAACTGCGGCCTTAGATATTCTGAATAATAAATGCAAGAAAAACCTCTCTATGGCAAATACCAAAGAGAGCGAATAATGCAGATATCGACAAAACCCGACCCATCAATGGCTAATGGCCTCTGGCTTAAAATCTGAAACAGAGGGTTTATCATAGCAGCTCAAGATCAATGCCTACCACACAGAAACTACCAGGCCAACATATTAAAGATCAGAAGCAGTCCAACGTGTCGTGTATGCAAGCCAACAAAATGAAAACCATTGACCATGTGGTCTCCAAGTGCAGTCTTCTAGCGCCTACAGAGTATCTCAACAGGCACGATAGAGCTGCACAATATTCACTGGGTAATCTGTAAAACCTGGATTTGCCCATGAAAAAACTGGTGGGAACACAAACCACCCCCAGTGCTTGAAAATGACCACATCTCACTCCTCTGGAACTTCACCATTCAAACTGACAGGAAGATAGATGCAAATAGGCCAGACAGATCATATTGAAAGACTTCAAACAAAGAACATGCCTCCTCATTGATATGACTGTCCCAATCGATATAAACGTATCTGTCAGGACCTACCAAAAATGAGCAAATATAAAGATCTTGAAATAGAAATCAGCAAATGTGGAAGCTGAAGACTAAAACAATACCTGTTGTCATAGGTGCCCTGGGAATGATAGCAAAAGGGGCTGATAGCTACCTAACTCAGATACCAGGAAACCCAAAAATGGCAGAAGTTCAAAAGATAGTGCTCATGGGAACTGCTCATATCCTACGCAAAATACTCTCTATGTAACCTCAAGGTTTAAAACAACCATAATTTTCGGTTTAAAAAAAAAAACAAAAAAAAAACAAAAAAAAACAACAAAAAAAAACTTTTTTTTTTGTAGACATTCATTAGTACAACATCCCCACCCCCCAAATATATGGCACACTAGGCATAACAACAACATGAACTTCCAACCCTGTTGTCTCTTGAGGTCTCTGGGTGAGACTTGGAGCCAACTTGTACAAATATAAAGCAAAAGTCAAACATAGAATAATAATAATATTTATAGGATTGAGGTTACTCCTCCAGAAAGTATAGAAGCAAAAAAAGAAAAATGTCATTGTCATCAAGTGAACGATATTTCAATATCTCATGTGTCTTCACAAGTTCAAAAAATAAACTTGTCAATCTACTTCGTTTTGGTTAATATTTTGGTTAATATTTTACCAAAACGAAGTAGATGATAAGTTTATTTTTTGAACCTGTGGAAGACACACGAGATGTCGAAATATCGTTCACTTGATAACAATGGCACTCTTCTTTTTTTGCTTCTAATAATAATAATAATAATATAATAATAATAATAATAATAATAATAATAATACTAATAATAATAATAATAATAATAACAACCAATTTCGGAATTAGAGAATACATACAGAAACAAGCACAGAAAAAGCTAGGCCATGAAACCCGTGCAAAACTGCGCCTTTAGATATTCTGAATAATAAATGGCAAGAAACTCTCTATGGGCAAAATACCCAAAGGAGCGAATAATGCATTATCGACAAAACCTGACCCATCAATGGCTAATGGCCTCTGGCTTAAAATCTGAACAGAGGGTTTTATCATAGCAGCTCAAATCATGCCTACCAACAAGAAACTACAGGCAACATATTAAAGATCAGAACATCCAACGTGCGTGTATGCAAGCAAAAATGAAACATGACCATCTGGTCTCAAGTGCAGTCTTCTAGCGCCTACAAGTATCTCAACAGGCACGAGAGCTGCACAATATATTCACTGGTAATCTGTAAAACCTGGATTTGCCCCTGAAAAAACGGTGGGAACACAAACCACCCCCAGTGCTTGAAAATGACCATCTCACTCCTCTGGAACTTCACCATTCAAACTGACAGGAAGATGATGCAAATAGGCCAGACTATTGAAAGACTTCAAACAAAGAACTGCCTCCTCATTGATATGACTGTCCCAATCGATATAACGTATCTGTCAGGACCTACCAAAACTGAGCAAATATAAAGATCTTGAAATAGAACACAAAATGTGGAAGCTGAAGACTAAAACAATACCTGTTGTCATAGGTGCCCTGGGAATGATAGCAAAAGGGGCTGATAGCTACCTAACTCAATACCAGGAAACCCAAAAATGGCAGAAGTTCAAAAGATGTGCTCATGGAAACTGCTCATAATCCTACGCAAAATACTCTCTTGTCACCTCAGGTTTAAAACAACCATAATTTTTCGGGTTAAAAAAAACAAAAAAAAAACAAAAAAACAACAAAAAAAACTTTTTTTTTTGTAGACATTCATTAGTAAACATCCCAACCCCCAAATATATGGCACACTAGCATAACAACACAGAACTTCCAACCCTGTTGTCTCTTGAGGTCTCTGGGTGAGACTTGGAGCCAACTTGTACAAATATAAAGCAAAAGTCAAACATAGAAGAATAATATTTATAGGATTGAGGTTACTCCTCCAGAAAGTATAGAAGCAAAAAAAGAAAAATGTCATTGTCATCAAGTGAACGATATTTCAATATCTCATGTGTCTTCCACAAGTTCAAAAAATAAACTTGTCAATCTACTTCGTTTTGGTTAATATTTTGGTTAATATTTTACCAAAACGAAGTAGATTGATAAGTTTATTTTTTGAACCTGTGGAAGACACACGAGATGTCGAAATATCGTTCGCTTGATAACAATGGCACTCTTCTTTTTTTTTTGCTTCTAATAATAATAATAATAATAATAATAATAATAATAATATTATTATTATTATTATTATTATTATTATAATAAAAGAACGCAAACCAAGCGACAATTCTTATTCGGTTACTTACTAATTGTTATCAGATGTAGATAATAGACATAAATTTATAACATAAATTATGTTTGATATATAGCTGTGGATTTGTTATACCGTTATCAAATTTCAGCACGGCTTTTACATCAGATTTGTTTCTTCTTGTCTTGGTTATCGATTAAGAGAGCCGAGACAAAAGTTTCATCATGGCATTTAATCCCCCTGTGTACTTCCGAGGGAAATTAAAGTAGATTGAATACTTAGCAACATAATTATATATATTTTACATGACCAACTGTCTTTCTTCTGAACATTTCTCACGACTAACATTTTAATATACAATTTTCTCCCTCAATTTATAGTATAAAAACACACACTCACACACGCACGCATGCACGCACGCACGCACACACACACACACACACACACACACACACACACACACACACACACACACACACACACACACACACACACACACACACACACACATTATAGAATTTGTTTTGATTGGTAATTTAAGTGTCACCTGACGGCTTACACTGGATGACATGATCTTTGTTGTCTGGTGTTGGAGAAATGTTTTCTAGTAATTTGGGGAGCTGATTTCAAAAGTGAAATTTATTTTACTCTATCACGTCAAGATTTTTCACAAACTCAAATGTCCATTTTTCAATATTTCCGGTATTATCCCCATTTCTAAGGGCAGATTTGGCTCCATCAAATGCAGACCCATGTAAGGAGCTCGACATAACTTTGAAAATATAGTTTTTCAATATCATTTAAAATAAATACAAACATCATGATTTAAGTCTCTTCAGAAAATAAAACAAAAAAAAACATCAAACCCAGGCAATTTTCGCTATTTTCAATCTAACTAGGTTTAAATGTCATCATGATGGCAGAAATGTCTTTTATACTATTCGCTGTTAATAGACAACACATTTCTGTGGTCTTTCACATCATACGTCTCATATTTGTTGAATGTAGCTGGAGTTATGCCCACGCTGTGCTTTATTTTGTGTGACTGTCATTGATAAACCGGTGAGGCATGTTTTGCTGAACTTTTAACTATTTCTTATAAAAGTTGGTATTTTAGGTGCGCCCTTAATGTTTTAATTGCAAGGTCACTTTTAGTCAATATCATTTAAAGATATTCTTTTTAAAAATTCAACAAATAGGCTTCAGATGGTATGTCGGAAGTTGCTGCGAAATTAATTTTTCCAAAAAATGTGTGAAGTGCGCCAGTATGTACGTGCTATACCACCAATTTTTATTTCCATATTAAATTCTGATATAATCGTAATCTGCACATTCTGAAAGGTATTTGAAGAAATCTTCAATTAAAAATACTCTTTTTTTCTGAAAGTTATGAAGAGACAATGCCGACTTATGTGAATTTTCTGAAACTTTTCTCTCCGCTGCCACGAAAATATGTTTGTTTTTTTTTTCACTGCAATCAAAACCTACACCATCTGAAGTGTATTTGTAGAACATTTTATTAAAAAATACCCAGTTTTCTAGAAGTCACGAGGAAAAAAGTCGGTGGGGCATATTTGCATATGTATAACAATTATTTTAAGAAGTAATACTAAAGTTACATTGCTATTATATATCTACATATCAGCTTCTTTTGGTTCACTTTCACTTTGTATGTTATATATAAACAAAGAATATGGTTACGTTCGGTTTGCATCAGAAGGGTGACAATAACGTGAATGAGATGGACTCAGTTTTTCACTACACATAAACGTAAATAGGATAACGGTATTTGAGATAAAAAAAAATTCTAAACAAGTCTTAGTAAATTAATGTGGTCTGTTAAAGACAACCAAAGACTATACTATCAATTGGGAATTAAGTTGTACTGCAAAACCATACAGACCTGGAACTAGAAAATGTGATTTAGGTTTAGAAGAAGTTTACCAAATTTTTACATCTAAGGGGAATGTAATAAATTCTAAACAGGAACAAACTTTGAGATGCTTGCGCATAAGGAAGTTCACATTTGCCCAGTATAAATGAACAATAAACAATTGTTTTGAATAACGGACTATAAGTGATTATCCAATCAAAACTTGAATTGAAGACAGTTGGCGTCTAATTTAACGAACAACTCTACATCATACAACGCACAGTAGATAAACGAAAAACTTTACAGATAAATCGAAGGATATTTAAGTTCCTAAAGAAACTGCACCAGTACCATAATAACCATAATAGGGTTGCAATTCCAACGGTTATTAATCAGTGCAGTTGAAACATGTGTCTATGTAAAACTGTATATATAAAAAGGATTAAAGGTAATGCAATGTCACTTCGTAATAACCCTTGTTATTATTATTGTTGATATATATATATATATATATATATATATATATATATATATATATATATATATATATATATATATTAATATGGGGTAGGACCACCTTTGACAGTAATTACAGTTTGAATTCTAAGAGATATGGACGTGTACAAAGTTGACTTGTTTCCAAAGGAATTTTTGTCCATTCTTCAGCTTAAAGAGTCTCCAATTCTTGTAGTGATGATGGTGGAGGATATCGACTCCTTACTTGTTTTTCTAAAATGCACCATAAATGTTCAATAATATTGAGATCTGGGGACTGTGGTGGCCAGAAAAGATGTTCAACTTAACTAGAATGTTCCTTGTGCCATTCAGTAACAACTTTAGCTATGTGAATTGGTGCATTATCATCCTGAAAGATTGCGTCTCCCTCCGAAACAGTTCTGCAACCATAGTATGAATTTGATCAGATAAAATTCTTAAATATTCTTGACTATTAATTTTGCCATGAAGGAAAACCATTGGACTGGCTTTTTGTCCAAGATATACCCCCCCCCGCTTCACCAGATCATCACAGATCCTCTTCCATGTTTAACAGTTGGAAGAAAGCAGTCTGGGTCAAATGCTTCTTTTGGCTGTCTCCATACGTATACTCGGCCGTTGGTCAGAAATAAGGTAAAGGATGACTCATCCGAGAAAATAACATTCTTCCACTGCTCTAGGGACCAATTCTGTAGGTTTTTACTCTACTCTAAACGCTTTGCAACGTTTGCTTTTGAAAGTACTGGTTTTCTAATTGCAGCCTTCCCTTGAAATCCGGCATTGTGCAACTCCCGGCGAACAGGTTTTGTGGAAACTGGGTTCTCGAGGTAGTCATTAAGCTCTGCAGAAATTTTGGGAGCTGTACTTTTGTGATCCTTTCTAACAATTCGCGTAAGAGTCCGGCGGTCCCTATCTGAAAGTTTTGGTTTTCTTCCGGAGGTTTGTTTCGACAAGGAGGTTTTTCCCTCTTTCTCAAAGGCTGTCATTACTTTCGATTTTAATTACCTTTTCTGATGATATCCGAAAAGAAACAGCAATTTTAGCCAAACATATTAAGCAACACTAATAATAAATAAATAAATAAATAAATAAATAAAAAACATTAGAATAAACGAGATTTTGACGGTTCTATAGATATTTCAAAATTATGAAGCTATGATGCTAGGTGTTTCCATTATTTTGTCCAATCCCTGTATATACATATATAATTTTATTGAAAGTGTTTAGGTGGTAGTTTTTCATTGCAATATAAATGCCCATTCATTTAACGAAATTGCATTTCAGCTTATTGTTCTACTTGATGTTTCCCATTATTAGTGCTCGAGCTTCATTCATGTGGTGTGTATTGCCAGCATTTTCACATGTATACCATATGTATACTTACGCATATATACTATAAGAATATATGATTCAATGATATGAAACCAATGTAAGACATGCTATCTTAAAGATAGCGTGTTAGCACTAGTGTATGTGTTTGTGTGTGTGTGAATGTGTGTAATCACACATACGTACACACACTCACAACACACATGTACACTTATACACGCAGATATATATCATGAGAGAAAAAAGAACATGAGCTTGAATATGGTACTCCTTTATTTCATATGTTACATATGTTTCAGTATTCCGTAACACACTATAGATGCAATCCGTAGATTCATCTCATAAGACAGTATGCATAATCAAACACATCCCCAGACAGAATTTTTTGATTATGTGTGCTGTCCTTATGAGATGCATCTAAGGATTGCATCTATGGGGTGACAGCATACCGTTAACGGGTACTGAAACATATGTAACATGAAGTACCAAGTTGAAACTCATGTTCTTTACGCTCATTATTGATATGCTCTTTATATTACGTTACATTACGTTATAACCCACCTCAGACAGCACAGGATCCTCCGTGATCACGCAACAGTGAGAATTTAATGTGAATATCAATAATAGTCGAAACCAAAATGGCAAAAATTGTCGCGCGCTGAGCGCATCCATTATATATATATACATACATATATATACATATATATATACATTTACATATATATATATATATATATATATATATATATATAATATATATATATATTATATATATATATATATATATACATTTACACATATATAATACATATATATATATATATATACATTATATATATACATTATATATATATATATACATATATATATATATATACATATATGTATATATATACATATGTATATATATATATATATATGTATATATATTATATACATATATATAATACATATATGTATATATATATATAGGTGTATATATATATATATATATACACACCACACACACACACACCACACACACACACACATATATATATATATATATATATGTATATATATATATATATATATATATATATATATATATATATATAGATATATATATATAGAGAGAGAGAGAGAGAGAGAGAGAGAGAGAGATTAATAGACAGATATATAGATAAATAGATAGATATAGTTGTTTACCTATCGAAATTTGTTCAAGTTGAATATTTTCAGGAATCATTTTCTCTAATTCGCCATCTAGAAACAGAATCAATGAAAAAAAATAATAAATAAAACATCTTCACATTAAGTGAATCAAAATGTTTCACCTTTCTTTTCTCTCTATTATTAATAGCATATTTTATAGTACCATCATCATCTATACGTTTTATATCTTGGAGAATCAATTTGTAGATTGATTCAGTTTATTGGAGGTTAATTTTATGAGTTGCCTAATCAGGGGATTTTGATTGCCATGATTTCAGTCCAGCTGAAATTAGTTTTATGATTGTAGTTACACAATACTTCCTGAAACTTATGAAACTGCTACCAAAAGCAATACATATATTATACTTTAAAGAAACATCCTTTAAGAAAACGTATTCAATTTTGTTCTGTATAAGAATTTTGAATTTTTTAAAAGAAAACACAAAATCGATCATTTGCAGCCGACTGTAGTTAATGAAGTCTAAAACAACACCGTATCGTAAAACATTAGTCAGTTTCGTTCTAAATAGGAAATTTGGATTTTTTTTTTTGAAAGAAAAAATCCAAATTTAACCAAAGATAATATATGTAACTGAGAGTAGTCATCAATGGAGTCTAGAGGAATATATAAAAACGTATTTACTTTTGGTCTATTAGAAAATTGGATTCTTTTTTTTTAAGAAAACCCAAATTTGACAACGGTTTATATTCGTCGTTTAACGACTGTTAATGGAGTCTAAAGAAAAATCGCCTATGGAAACGTATTTATTTCTGTTCTAAGTAGGATGTTTGTATTGTTTTGAAAGAAAAGCCCCAAGATATAACAAAGGATCATGTTCGTATCTGATCATAACCATCCCTTGGATATGTGTGCCCTTTTATAAATGTGAGAAATCCTCGTTATATTCATATGTGGTGGGAGACACGAATATCAGAAGGCTTTATAATATAGTTTTGTCACCTTTGTTTTCCGTTCCTTCAGAATTCGATAAAATAAAAAGCATTCATGGACTGGGATAATTTAATTAATTGTTTCGTCACTCTCTCATACGATTGTGTGGAATGTAGATTAGTTGTCATTTTAGTTCCATTTCATATGAATATGTAGTTACACTATTTCCGCAAAGTGAAACCATTATCATATAAATGAACCTCATAGAACGTCTTATAACTTCATTATGAAAACAGTAGATTCAATAAACAATATGTTACTCACCCGAAAGCGACTCTTCATCTGTTGCCAATATGTTTGCCTACAATCAAGAAAGGTGTCATATTACTACATCGATGAATTTGATTTCTGGTGCTTTTAAATAAATATACAAGAAAAAAAAAGAGAGGGGAAAGGAAAAGATGGGAGGAAGACGAATGCATAGAGGGAAAGAGATTTCCTGTAGATTTTGAGAGTCCATAAACCTTTTCTGAAAGTTTTCAAGAAAGTAAAACGTGAATCAGAGCCACGCGGTGATATCTAACCAAGAACCATTTTATATTCACTCACTTTTTTAAACGGTTTGTTAAAACAAATGTTGTTGAACTTTAATATTCAGATAAACTGTTTATATAAACATGAACTAGTGAAATCATATTTTCTTTTGTCGCTTATAAGGCGGCGAGCGGGAAAATACTTAGCGGCATTTCGTCTGTCTTCATGTTTTGAGTTCAAATTTCGCCGAGTTCGACTTTGCCTTTCATATTTTCAGGGTCGATAAGTACCAGTTGAGTACTGGGGTCCATGTAATCTATTTACCCCTGCCCCGAAATTGCTGGCCCGGTGCCAAAATTTGAAATCAATATTACCAAATTATAGTATCAACAACTGTTATATAACCCAAAATCAACACTAATTCAGCAGATATATGATCAGGGATTCCAGTCGTGACCATCCCATTTTTATTTACATCTCAGATTACATTGCCAATGTGTCATCTTTTTAAAAACCGTAGTGAATTATACGAGGGAATTTAGTAACTATTTCTTGATGGTCAAGCGACTATATAAAGGGTCCTACGGTGGAATATGCTTGTGAAGTAGTGTGAATTGTCAGAAAGGGTAAAATACTAGAATTTAGTTTCATTGCTTTCCCATTAGGGTCTATGAAATAGTACCAGCAATGTACTGACATTAGTTCAAGTGATAACACACCTTTTTAAGGAATAGTATAAGGGTGTCGTCCCTGATCATAAAAAAATTGGTCTTGTCTGTAAATAAGAAATGAAGTATGATAATGATGGAGATGAAGTAGATACTGCTCAACAAACCGCTTTGGTACTGTGAACACTAACAATAAGGACGAACATTTTAATAGTGCGTGTGTATAAAACGTCTAATATAACTGACGCAAACAAAATACAACAGTATAAGATATATAAATAAATTATTTAAATTTTATGAGATGAAATAATGTTTGGCTTTAAAAAAAAATGATGTGATGCAAAGGAAAAAAATTACCACACACACATACACACATGCAAATTTATATATATATCGTAGCTATTATGCAAAAGTGTCGCAAGCCCAAAATGTTGCTTTGTGATAAAAAACGAAAAAATAGTTTCACCATTCAATAGCAAAACTTTGACAATTTTTGATATTTTGGCATCTGAAGCAGCTGGAGATACCATAGTTTGACCAAAAGAACTGGCTATTGCAAGCAAAAATAAATATTGAAAATAACGCATTTGGCCAAATTGTATATACGACAGTTTAACATAATAGCAACAATATATATATATAATATATATATATATATATATATATATATATATATATATATATATATATATATGCGTGTGTGGTGTGTGTGTGTGTGTGTGTGTGTGTGCGCGTGTGTGTGTGTATCACACACACACACAAACACACACATACATACTCACATGCATACATACATATATACATATATATATTTATATGGCCCAGTGGTTAGGGCAGCGGACTGGCAGTTGTAGGATCGCAGTTTCGATTCCCAGACCGGGCGTTGTGTATGTTTATTGAGCGAAAACACCTAAAAGCTCCACGAGTCGCCGGCAGGGGGTGGTGATCCCTGCTGTACTCTTTCACCACTCTTTCTCTCTTTCTTCTGTTGGCCTGCTCGCTTAGCCAGCGGGGTGGCGTCGTTCGAAGTCTAAAACAATATGAACGAATTGTGACCAGCGATGTGTAGCAACATCTGATGCTCTGGTCGGCCACATGGTCACGTGATATATGTATATATATCTGTATGTATCTGTGCGTGCGTGTGTGTGCGTTTGTATGTATGTACCTATGTATCTATATGCATAGATATACACACACAAATATACATACATATATGCATATATTCTATACCTTTGCGCGTGCCCGTGGGTGTAGATATATTTCATTTAATATACACAGTATAAAGATACGAGCTACTAATAGTTTGTTGCTGTGGAAACACATTTCTAGGTTTTTTATAAAACCTGTCTAGACACGTGTTTCCACAGCAAGAAACTATTAATAGCGCATGTACATTAAAAGATATTTACCTTTCACTGAGTGGATTACTTTCTTTTTGATCTTACCTTAACGGAACATTAAACTATACATATATGCATATGTAAAATAATTCTGCTTGGAACGGTAGGTCTCGAAGCAGATAAAGCTACAAATAATAGCGAGTAAATACTGGGTTAAAAACCCTTTGATACGCATGAATACATACATACAATCATACATACATACATACATACATACATACATACATACATACATACATACATATATTATATATATATATATATATATATATATACTTGCGTCAGAAATTAATTAGCACTTCTCAAATTTCTACATTAAATAGGTTAAATCAATTAACCTATGAGCTGTTCAAAACGTCTTACGCGATGAGAAAACTTAGTATGGTGTGATTTCGGTCCTTGCGAGGCGCTACCTATATCTATTAAACAAAGGAAGATTTGTCTGCATCCGCACTCCAAGTTGTTGTTGCACTGCTATGTCAACATCATAAGGCTGTAGACTCTCAAACTGCTCTGCAAACAAAGTTACGTCATCGTTCTGCGCAACAGTGAACTCGCAACAAAGCAATAGTTCGAGATATGGCCACTAGGTGAATGCACATACCTTGAGGGAAGAGCAAATCAAGGGTGCTAATTAATTTCTGACGGTAGTGTATATATATATATATATATACATAAGGGGTGTAAGTAAGAGACTGCATTAATTAGTTTGGTTCTGTGATAACTTTCCAACATGAATACTTTACTTCAAAATATATGAAAAATATATCTCACCTTTAAGGTAAATGCGCCTTTTTTTGGTTCTTTCTGATTGGTTAAATGTTGTGCCGGTTCACCTACAGGAGAAAACGATGACCGAATATTCACATGATCAGAATCTCTTCTGGAATATTTCGGACTCGATACTTCTGTTTCATTCTCATCGAAATACGAACAGTTATCGCTATTCAAGTCATCATGGTGGACTGACAGTATTTTTCTATCGTCTGTGTTTGGAGCATTGCTGCTGCTGCTGCTACTACTGTTGCTGTTATTACTATTGTTACTGTTATTACTGTGACTAGGTTGATGTTTGCATGTGTTGCTGGTCACGTTTATTTCATCATCGTAGTGTTTTTTCATACTGCAGATATTGCTTTCTAAGTCGGGCCTGTCGAAAGAGTTTGCTGCGTGCTGGGTTTGGAAATGGTTCGGCATCAGGCCGTACCAGTTCCACTGGTCTCCATAGTCACAGGGGTTATATTTCAAAGGTGTTTTGCTGTTGACATCCGGTGATATGTTAAGGTCTGGGATGTTTTTTAAATTTGGTAACCACGGTTGAGACATTCCAGGTATTTCCAAAGGAGGCCTTGGAAGCTGATTGATATTGTAACCAGCCGATAGCGGTGCATATTTCATCCACCACATGCTATAAGGGGCACTTAGAGACCTGAAGAAGTCTCCATAACTGGTCGGAACACGTGGTTTAGGGAAAGCGGGGTGGGTCCTTGTTAATAGCGAAGAAGCAGCTGTGTTGTATACAGGGTTTACAGGATAAGAAGGAGCCGTGTGAAACCTTTCGGCCAGGGATATAGGAACGTCGACATCTCCAGAATTCTCTTTTTGGGAGTAAGGAACAAAACCTACGTCTTTACTCTTTGTCTTCGGGTCCAATTGCAGAGTGCCGCCAAGTCTCTTGCGGCTACCCCCATTGAACATGGCTTTGACGTCTTCCCAAGCATGAATAATATCTTCTGAGGGTAGAGGCTCAGCCAAGTGAAGATGTTTGCGCCAAGAATTGAAGTTTGCAGCGTCGGCATGTCTGTACACCGTATTTGGCAGACGATGAAAATGGAATATAAATTTGTTTGGGGAGAAAAATACATTGCAATAGATGCACTTGATGCACTTTGCTCGGGAGCTGTTGTATCTGCAACGGAATAAAAATATAAACAATTTGATTAAAAAAAAAACAGGATAAATTACGATTTTACTTTAAACCAAGAAGAAAAGAAGAGCAGTTTGGATATCTACAAAATAATGTAACCCTAGGCAATACTTCAATTAAAGAAAGAACATGTATAAAAACATCGAAGTTTTAATGGTCAGAAAATAATTACCGAAACCTTCGTCAACGTGTAGTATTCTAAAGATAAGTGAAACTAGGGGAGCCCCTCATTTTTCAAACTAATGGGTATAACCGGAAATTGGCGGCACGACTAGTAAATAAGATGAAAATAATCAACTAGGGAACTTAACACTACTTTATAGACGATGGAAAAGATTCCATATTTCTAGAAATACTGTATCATGACTTATAGACTCTCGTCGCTTCGACAAACGAGGGTTCAACTGCTGCACCTAATGAGATCTGTTCTGTCCCCTTAAAATGGTACAAAAATCCACATCTGCCCCAAATCTATGGATAAACAACCATTATCCTATGGCTATATGTGTGCAAAGTCAAAACTGAAGATTTCCTGTAGCATCCTCTATCTGTCTTTCGTCTCCTCTTTTTCTATCACCTCTGGGCTAGTGAAGAAAGCATGAGGTGTTGGTGTTGGTGTTAGTGTTTTAGTTGTACAACCTACACGATGAATATTATTATTGTGGGCATGGTTTGTGCAGAACCAGACCCACTCTTTCGTCCTTCAAACTTGTATTGGTCTGGTGCAACAAATGTTAAGAGGCCAGTAATTATCAGGATACAAAGTATGTATGGAGTTACCTTCTCTTACATAAGCAGCTAGAGAGCTGAAGGGTCACATTTGCCCTGGTTCCGTTTGTGTGTCTATGAGGGACCTCTTCCGAACTACATATTAATTAAATGTAAAGTCGGCTATAGCAGAATTTGAATCCAGAATCATAAAAAAATAAATGCACCTAAAATTATATTAAGGCCGACGTTATATCAACTTATTCATCTTCATTGCCCTACATAACATCCACAAGATATAGCATGTTTGGAAGCCAAATGTATATAACTTTGATTCGATTTCAATTAGCAACCAATGTAGTTTGCTTTTAGTTTATTTCTACGAATATATCAATTACTTTTCTGCTGATTACAGACAATTAGCTATGACCATATTGGGGAACAGCTGTCTCATTGTTCATTCTTCCAAAGAGCGGTCTGTCTCGGAACTATCGAGTATATTTAACACTTATAAGACATGGGATCAATTATATTGATTTCAGGTAGTGGCAAAAAGGCCGCAAACTTCAGGAGATCTTGTTAGTAGATTTAATCAACTCCGTTATGTCGTTGTTACTTTACGATGAAATGCAAAGTTGACCTCGACTGGGCTTGAACTCGGCGCAAAAGAAGACGAATGATATTGACTGAAATTAATTAATTGAAGCAGTGTTAAATGGGATATAGTTATTCAAATAAATAAAAATAAAATACATAACCACATAGATACCACTGTATTACTATAGCGACCAGACTATCGGATGACGTTATACACCGCTGGTCACAATGCACTTTCTCGCATTGTTGTAGTTTTTCGAATAATGCCAGCCCGTTGGGATATAAATGAAAATGGAGGGAAGAAAAAGGGAAAGAATAAAACAAAACCAAGAACAAAAGAAAAGAACGAGCGTAATCTAATTAAGTAATTAAGAATTAATTCAATTAGTTAATTCAAAATATAGATAAAATAAATTAATAAAAAATGTAAAGAAAGGAATAAATATATATCAATAAAATGAAAAGGACGATAGAAAGGAAAACGAAAAAAAAAATTATTAAAAGAAAAGAAGAAAGGAGATGAAAAAGACAAACATGAAAAAAAGATATGAAGAACACAAAAGATGGGGAAAGTGTGCTATTTCTCTCTGATTCTACGTCTGTCTGTCTCTTTCTTTCTCTCTTCACTCTCTCTCTCTCTCTCTCTCTCTCTACACACACACATACACACATACATAAATACTGACACATGCACACACGCTTATACTTATACTCACACATACATACATAGATACACCATACAAGAAATTCATATATACATTTCTTCCCATATATAAATATATGTGTGTGTAATATATATATATATATATATTATA
>NC_042998.1:139605083-139610083 GCF_006345805.1 Octopus sinensis | reverse complement strand
TATATTATATATATATATATATATATGTATGTATGTATGTGTATTATATATGTATATATATGTATATATATATAAGCAATAAAGGGTTTAGCAACGAATTGCCTTACACCACATATATATATATATATATATATATGTATATATATATATATATATATATATATAATATATATATATATATATATAATTAATTAATAAGGTGAGAGAATTAGATACTAATTTAATAGTATTCCATTCAACACCATGGGCCCAGTGCCTCGAGAAACCTGGATTATTATAGTATTTTATTTGTATAATATTATATCATATATATATCTTATATTATTTTTATAATATATATATATATATATATGTATATATATACACACACGTATATTTCTTATACAGGAATTTGTTGATGGTGACTTCGAAGTTTTGGCCAGCTAAGTCAGCGATGGAATGCGGTGCTTTTAAAGTTAACCTTGCCTCTATATAGTCTCTTTGGAGTTAAATTCATCTTCGGTTGTGTGGGTTTGGGTGGGATGGTATTATGGGAAGGTACTTTGGAAAAAAATTTATTAGTTAAATCTGGGGTTTAGAATTTATTCATTCGCGTAGAACTTATTTATATGCATGTAAAGAAGCCTGTAGTTGTTTCTCCTTTGTTAGGTTGGCACAAGGTCTGACAATATATTTGTTGCATATGAATATGGGGAGGTGGGTCGGACTTCTACTTCTTTAGGATTTGAATAGTTGAAACAAATAACAAAGGTATCGTTGAAGAAACATTTTAGCCATTTAGGAGTACAATTAAAATTATATTCTTTTTCCGTGAATGTCTTGATGAATAGAGAGATAGATGTATATAAGTATAACACATGCATGCATACACACACACACACACACACACACACACACACACATATATATATATATTATATTTATTATATATATTTTATAATATATATATTATATACTATATATACTATATTATATATATATATATATATATATATATATTATATATATATATATTAATAATATATATATATATATACATGTATGTATGTATGTATTATGTATGTATGTATGTATGTATGTATGTATGTATGTATGTATACGTAGACCCGCATATATACGAAGATACGTGTAAATGTATGTGAGCGGATGTGAGAGACAGACATAGAGAAAATGAGCGCGCACACGATCCTCCGCACATAGGGATTTGAAATCAGGATGGGATGAGTTTTGACTAATTCCATGCACTTAATTGGATTACTCAATGACTCAGTGGACCTCAAAAGATACGAATGGCTGAATATAGACGGATAGCATTTTGTTTCACCGCCGTCAGACCTCAGATGTGTTTTATTTTTAAAGTCAAACACCTTCATTTGAGATTTTATAGCTGGCCATAGACTTTGGCATTTCCGTTTATTGTTGGTGAAAGTTGTTGTAGTCGTTATTGCTATCGTTGTTAAGGCTGGTGTTGTTGTTGTTGTTGTTGTTGCTGTTGTTGTTGCTGTTGTTGTTGTTGTTTTCCTTTTACAGTCGTTGCTGTTGTTGCACTCATTGTTGTTGCCGTTGTTATTTTCGTACTTGTTGTTGTTGTTCTGATTGTTACATAGTTTATTTCCCATCGATAAATGAAACACTGAGAGGAGTGACAACCTTGAAATATTTTGTTTTGTGTTTATGTAATTAACATAATGAGACAGTGAAGTAATACTGGTTTTTTTATTATTATTATTTTAGGCCCAGCTCATCCTTGACCGAGTGGGAATATGGTCAAAGACGTTCCTGTTATGATCATAAAGTGTGCCTATGACGTAGTGTGCTGTCCTTTTTCTTAATTTCATCTGAGAGGAAATTTGACTACTATTTCTAGCAGATCGAGCGACCATATACTGCCTTTGTCTTTGGCGCATAGTGAAGTTGTAGTGGTTTAGACCCAGGTACACCTTGATAGAGCAGTCCTGTGACCAAAGGCTTTCCAATCGTGACCAACACTTCATATATATATTTGTATGCTCAGGACTGTTTATTTTGTTTTATTTTAGTTTTGTTTATTTTACTTGGTGAGTCGGAAGAAGGGACAGGGTTCAAGACCTTTGAAAGCCCTTGAGAGTGATGAGCTTGATTCCTTTAATGTTTCTTTTAAACTGTAACGGGTCACCAAGTCGCAGGAAAGCGAACAGGGATATTCCAGAGGGGTTACATTCTGAAGGGAGTGTACGAAGGGGTGCTGAAAAGTTCCTGGCTTTAAGGATATCGCGAAAGGCCTGGTGAGAGATCCAACCTTCCGAGTCCTTTTACAGGGCTTAGAAAAGCTAAAGGGCCGTTGCAATAACTGTATGAATCTGAGAGGGGAATAAGTTGAATAAAACCATAATTGATCCTCCTGTATTTTCTTTTACCCAAAGCCAGGAACTTTCAGCAATCCCTCGTTTTCACTCTGTATAAGTTAATATAAATATATATTCATACTTAAAAATTCATCATTAGAAGTCTCCACCTTTTGCTTTCTCTCGTTCTGTATGTAACATATTTTGTATTTCATACTCGAACTATTATATTTAACATATTTAATATATTTGATACATTTAATATATCTAATTTGTTTATCCGCATAATTACCTGCACACACACACCACACACACACACACACACACACACACACACACACACATACACACACACATGTATGTATTTATGTATGTATTTATGTATGCATGTATAACAGAGTTAGTAAAAGTTTTTATCTTCATTTCACTAAATTTATCAAGCTTCTGTGTTTCTAGTACATACTTCGCCTTTAATGTACTTATATATGAATAATATATGGCCTGTGCTAGAAACACCAGCGATAATAATTAATTTTATTTTATCGCATTTGAATTTGTTTATATATATATATATATATATTATATATATATATATATTGCAAAATTCCCAAAAGGGAAGGTGGGTAAGCGGGGTAACGCATTCAGTTGTAACTGCTTTTGATATTTCGCCAACAAGCGAGGCACAAAATTTTGCAGCAATTCTTTTCATTCACAATTCATCACTCAAAATTCAATGGCAGGAGCTCTAGGACACATCATTCATATCAACAAGTTCGTCAATTGTTCGGCGACGGTTCTCCAAGATCAGCTCATGCATTTTCATGATGTTTTCATTCGTTTGGGAGGTCGTCCTGAACGAGGTTGGTCTTCAATCGACAAGTAACCATTCTTAAAGCGTGAAAACCACTCGTAAACTTGTGTTTTGCTCATGGCAGCGACTTTGTCAGTTGCTTGAAGCATGACAACTGTTTTGGCCGCCATTCCTCTCGGCAGAAAACGGAAGCACGCTGTCTTCGTTTCAGCCATCGCAAAAATCGACGAACAGAGGAGAAACACTGCAAAACAAAGACGCACCACGTGGGAGTACGACTTCACTAGATCACTGGCCAGCACACTGATGCCTGATGGTGGTTGCATCAAGTGATTTCTAGCGGCGGAAGGCCGGAACTATAACGGGCTTGTCCCATAGAGATCATTTCCTGTTACTTTTGGGTACCTCCTCGTATATATACAGGGTTTTCAAAAAGTCTCTCCGCAGTAAATCTTTTCATCCTGCGCATGCGCAACTTGGCTATCACTGCGTGGGCGGCCGGCTGTCAGCCATTGTCCCTCTGTCATTGTGTACCTTTCAGCGTGTCGACATGCTAACCATTGAAGAACGTACGTTTTTAGTTGAATGGGAATTTCGAGCTGGAAACAAATACACAGACACTGTGAAACAGAAGTTCAGTGAAACTTTTCCAAATACTGTTGATCCACATCGTGACACTGCGCGGCAGTTGATCAGAAATTTAGAAACACAAGCTCAGTGGAAGACGCAGCAGGAAGCAGTAGACTTACTGTTCTTTCAGACGAAACACACTCCAATATTTCTGATAAACTGTTGGCAAGCCCGTCAAAGTCCTTACGCAAATTGTCACAGGAAGCGGAAGTCGTTATTATTGCGAAAATTAGCACCGTTAGAGTATGAACGTGACTGTAGTTTCATATTGCACAAAAAAAAAAAACGATGAAATTTGTTTTAAAGAAATTTCTGCAAAATACATGCCATAAAGTACATCTTTACCACGCCCTACCACCCGAGATCAAATGGGCAGGTAGAAAGATTTGTTGACACATTCAAAGGAGCTCTAAGAAAGCTAAGAACGAACTAGATAATGATGAGGCACTAACGAAATTTTTGAGAGTATATAGAATAAGGCCAAATCTAAAGACTAATTCAGGAAAGTCACCAGCAGAGTTAATGTTCGCAATTAAAATAAAATCGATCCTCGATAAATTATTGCCAGGAAAAAATATATATAAAGGAAAGACAAAAAATGCATTTGAAGGAAATACAAGAAATATTACAAAGCAATTCGAGGTTGGGGATAATGTTCATTTTAAAAATTACAAAAATGGTAAAGAAGCTTGGGAGGGTGGCTGCGTAATCAAAAGATTAGGTAGCAGGATGTGATTAATTAAAGGAGAACGTTCGGAACATAAGAGACACCTAAAACAGTTAAAGATGGGACATACAGAAGAACGAGGGGTAATACCAATGGAAGTCTTCCATGATATGTTTGAAGTACCAGCACCTAGAGATATTGAACCCCGTAGAATTAGCTTCAGAAAACGAAAACAGACTGAATATCTGGAAGTAATACCTAAACGAAAAAGATATAAAATTTTCAATAAATAGATAAATAAAACCAAGAGTGCGTCAAGGTTATATGCTTTGTACAAAGAAAAGAAAAAGTGTTGTGCGCAACGAACAATACTACCTTAAAAGTCGGGCAGCAACAAAGATACAACAGTTAAAAGAAAAAGAGGGAGTGGTGCTGGAAAGAAAAAAGAAAAGTAAAGAAATTCTACTTTCCCACATTAGTCGAAATCTCAAAAGAGATGTGATGAGAGTTACAATGCCCCCTTGCGAGAGATAGAATGGACCAAGTAAAAGTATAAATAATAACGACC
>NC_042998.1:139592583-139595083 GCF_006345805.1 Octopus sinensis | reverse complement strand
AAACTCCATCCACTTTCCAAGTCTGGTCCAGCACCCGTTCCGAAGCACTCGAAACCTGCCCTGGCCTTTGCTGCACACAAGTTCGAATTCTGCATTTTTAAAATCAAGACTAGACGGCCAAGAAAGATGCATCTAATGAGTAGGCTTCTCAGCCAACAATCCTGAATCTCCAGATTGTTTTCATCCGACCAGTTCCTGTCCTTCTTTTATGGAAAAACTAAAGGATTTCTTCAGAGGAATGTAGTTGGCTGGTTTTAAATGTTCCCAAAGAATTTCAAGAGAAGAATCTAGGGGAAAGTTAGGATCCTTAAGAATTGACTGAAGATTCTCATGGAAAACTGAAATTTCTTCTTCGCTTTTTGTTTGGATTTGAAATGAATTTGAACCTCCGCAAATCCCAAATTTTATTTTTGTTCGCGGGAGCAAGTGCCTTCAAAGTCTTATCTTGTCATTCATTGCACGAAATAAGGAGCAGACCGACAGCCAACAACTGATGAAGGGTCGTTTTTTATGTTACTTGTCTTCTTTTCCATTTCTTTCTCTCGTTCTTTGCGCACCCAACGTTATTTTCGTATTTCTTGTTGTTTATGTTTTGTGATGTCCTGTACCTATATGTGCGTACCAATATACATACATATGTATGTATGTACATATGTGTCTATATATGCATATATATACATCATTTATATTATGTATGTATGTATGTATGTATGTAATGTATGTATGTATGTATGCATGTATACATACATGCATATTGCGAGGATGATCCAGTAACTGACTGAAGATAAAAGGCTTCGAATGATCCGTCCTTGTTTTTTTTTGTATCGTCTATATGGATGTTTTGTTGTCCCTTTTTGTCTCATCTAGTTGTCCGGATGTTTTGCGTTCTTGTCCCATTTTGTATTATATATATATATATATATATATATATATATATATATATATATATATATTATATATATATATACACATATATTATATGCACAGGGCCAAAAATTTGGTGGGCAGTGACAGTTTATCTGCGCGTGAAGAGTCCGAAGAAATACCGCAATCATTTTATCTGACTCTATAACGCTTCTTCTAATCACCCGACCCAACTTGCACAAGAGTGATTATGGTGTGTGGTGCAAAATGAGTAATTTCTGATTTTTCGTTATTTTCTCATTACCTGTTTGAATCCATTACATTGCAAGTG
This sequence comes from Octopus sinensis, assembly GCF_006345805.1. Taxonomy (NCBI): domain Eukaryota; kingdom Metazoa; phylum Mollusca; class Cephalopoda; order Octopoda; family Octopodidae; genus Octopus; species Octopus sinensis. The sequence goes on along the minus strand of NC_042998.1, from coordinate 139,593,888 downwards.
TTGCATCACCATTTTGTACTGTTGCATCAACTTTAGGAGTAAAAATTGGACGGCATTGTTGAAGTTGAGAGAGTTTGAGACATAGATGACAGGTGCTTCTGTTATCTTTCAAGAAATTTTCAATTTCGACCCGATTGTAATTAAGGTTGCTAATAAAATATCTGGATGATTTTTAGTGTTTAACAATCAAAATACTTTTTTCTGTTAGATTCCACGTCAATTTTTTTACCAGACTAATTGACTAATTTGATAATTTTCTATTTCCAAATATACGATGTCTAAAGCGAGGCAAAACGAATAAAGACTAGTTTCAATAATTTCTTCTCTTTAACTGCATGATGTGTGGAGGCACATGGCCTAGTAGTTAGAGTAGCGGACTCGCGGTCGCAGGATCGAATCTCAGACCGGGCGATGTGTGTGTTTATGAGCGAAACACCTAAGCTCCGCGCGGCTCCGGCAGAAGGTAATAGCGAACTTCTGCTGACTATTTCGCCACAACTTACTCTCACTCTTTCCTCCTGCATCTTGCAGCTCACCTGCGACGGACCGGCGTCCCGTCCAGGTGGGGAACCTATACGCCAGGGAAACCGTGAAACCGGCCCTTATGAGCCAGGCGTGGCTCGAGAAGGATGAAACAACTGCATGATGTATAAATATATCTAGAAGAGAGCCACTCCAGTAGCTCATGGAGAAGCTATAGAAAATATTCTGTTAAATTTTTAGATTTAATCGAGTTTCGTTAATTTCATTTCATCTGCCATTTTTCTATTATCCTCTTCCATCACCCCAGATATCTTTAATTTTTGCTGCATTTCTGATATTTCTGATGTCTAAGGATGGATACAGTTCTGAATAACTGAAGAGAACCACTTTTATTTTGTCTTACTCATTTTACCCACTTAAGTTTGTCTTTTAGTATGCTCAAAGAGAAGGGAGATAATTTTCTGAAATAGTGTTCTGAATATATTATAATGTTTTTAATACAGTTGGTGTATTTAGAGATCATTTTCTTAGCTGATATAGCTTTTGTATGGTCGAGAACATTTGTAAAAAATATTTTTTTCTCGAAGTCAAAAATGCAGTAAATATTTCTCATTTTGTCCCACCTCTCATGTATGTGTGCGTGTCTGTGTTTATTTTAGTGTTATCTCGAAGCATTCAGAAATTTGGAAATAAGTCTTATTCTGAAGATCAACTGCATAAAAACATACACATAATTCTACAGGCGTGCGCGTGCACACCCCCAAGCACAAACATACACACACACACACACATGCACACACACACACACACACACACACACAC
>NC_042998.1:139580083-139590083 GCF_006345805.1 Octopus sinensis | reverse complement strand
ACACTTTTATACGTACGCTCATGCACATACATAAAAACGCAAAGCAGAGATACGAATATGCGTGTGTGTGTATGCATGTTTGACGGATGCGTTCACACAAAATTGAATACACGCACGCATACGCACGCACACACACACACACACACACACCACACACACACACAACCACACACAACCACACACATATACACACATAACCACAAACTGATACACAGACCTACATATGTCCATAAGTCGACCTGAGTCAATATAAATTAAAATTATACACAATAAGAGGAATTAAAACCCAATACTAGCTAAATATAAACTAGTGAGGTTTTTTTTATTCACTGCCGATACTAACACAGCTTCAGCTACCACCACCACACTACTGCTACTTTTGCCTATACTAATTTGCAACTAAAATTCTTCAAGGTGTTACCCCAGCATGGCCGCAGTCTAATGATTGAAACCAGTAAAAAGTGAAAATAGGGAAAAATAGGGAAGATCTTATTTATGTTTGATATATACTGAATCACTAACGGTGGCTCCCTCGTGGACCCGCTTTGGGGTCTTGGGAGACACATCGTTTGTGTTCCTATTTCATGCTTTCCGGAACACTTTGTAGGCTTGTTACTGGTTGTACCGCATTGGGGCGAGACTGCAATATATTTTTCAAACGGACTTCTCTATCTAAGAACTGAACGCGTCCCCTGTTAAATCAACACGACGAACTTTACGATTCGGTTGTTCTTTCGATCTCTTTTCCTATTACAGCTTGTGGTTGTTTTATTCGTACGGGACACCAAGCTGGTATTTGTATTGAACCGGCGAAAAGTGTAATTGGAAAATGTGACGGTGCTTGCTTCTGATAGAATCCTATGCAAGAGATGTCTGAGGACTACCTTCACGACCTTCCCAGGAAACATGAGCGGAGATGCTGGCTCGCTGGTTGGCTAACTAGCTGAGGGAATGGATGGATGGATCCTTTGAAATAATCGTTTTTAAAATGTCCTCTGTCTCAGACTGATAAATTTGTATTCGAACAAATAATGCCTCGTAATTTCTGAATGGTTTCCACAAAAGCGTAAAGGCGATTCCTATACGAACTGTCCGTAAAAGAATATAGTGCAAAGGATTATGGCCCGATCGAAGCCAACGAACCGTTAGTTTGTTAACCTCATTCAGATATGTTTTAGCATAATTGTTTAATACTATTCGGCGATATACTTAGCTAGCATTTGCGTCAATTATCAAATTTTCCACCCTTACACCTCGTCTTTCTATATATACTGTATCGAGATTTTGTCTGCTTCGTTAGTTTTCCTAAATTTATACATGCATCTTTATACATAGAGGATATAGATGCAAACAATGGTACTTACCTATTATCAACAGCCAATTCTTTTTTTTTAGTAAAGGAATAAGTGGATTTGGCAGACAGAAACTAAAATATGCCCGCCTGATACATACATATACCTACCTACCTACCTACTTACCTACCTACCTATCTACCCACCTACCTACCTACCTACATACATACATACATACATACCTACCTACCAACATACATACATACATACATACATACATACATACATACATACATACATACATACATACATACATACATACATACATACATACATGTACAGTTCCAGTCAAAAGTTTCAATGCAAAGCTGAAATTCAGTAATTTTTTCCAATCATATTTTGAAATAAAGACTTTTTTAAAAAAACTAATTACCAACTAGATAATTGCAAGTAGCAAAGTTAATTTATATAACGTTTTATAATATATGAACGATGAGATATTAGATTATATTTTCATGTTTTGTTTGACATTTCTAATATGGCAAAATACATAAATATTTTATAAATTTATGGAACTATCATTCGAATAAAAAAAGGGGGCTCAAATTGTTACTTTACGTAGCAATGGTTTCAAGTTCAGGAAGATATCATCTTAGCTAAATGTATTCATTGGTGCTCTTCAGAAAGATTTGTCTCCATTTTATTGTACACGTGAATACAAAATTATTTGGCAGACCCGTACTAGAAATCTTCAAACTTATCGTATGATTTCTATTGCATCCCCATTTACATCTAGCAGTGGCTTGCAAACACAGTTGCCAGTGATAATAAAGTGCAGTACGAAAACAACAAAGACATTTATTATTAGAAAAACGTCAGTTTAATTGCAAGAGATCTAGCGAAAAAAAGCAACAACGTGGGATTGGCTGTAATTTTTCAAGGATTATATAAAACAAATCTAAACAAAAATGACTGGCTTAAAGTAATAGTTAATGATGAAATTTTTATTAAGCAAATTGCAATCTATGTTCGTTTCGTTCGTTGTCCATCACATTCAAATTTCAACTCCAGATAGACATTTGCAAGAATTAAGCAATGACCATCCACCACGATATGAGGGAACGAACACCTCTGCAAAGAAAAGAGCTGGTATTTGGATAATATCTCGAAGTTAAATCTATAAAATTTAAAACCTAACTGGAGATTCTTAACAATTTGTCGACTCAATTGATCATCTATAATTGCATTATATTCCAAAATGTTGGTTCAAACTACATTTATGTAAGTTATATGAAAAAGTTGGCGAGGTTGGCGCTTTTCGGCGATGGTTGACGGTATTGCATAGACAGTAACTTAACCACATCTGTTGTGTCTAGACTGTTTCATGAAGCGAGTGCCTAGTCCCGAGGGCACTTAACACCTCTCCACTCATGGATATGCTACAAAGGAAAGACAACTCAATACGTTTGCAGTATCCTTGGAGTCACAGGAGATGCAAGATACTGATTAAGTAGAACCGTACATATCTGCCTTAGCGTTTCCTGACAACGGGTTTTCTTTAGGAGTTTATGTCCTTAGCCTTTTTTTAACGCTCAAAATATTACCCTACAAGGCAGCAGGTATTTTTCTTATATTAGTGGACATGACACCGGGTAAATACTTAGTGACATTTTGTTCATTTTACGATTTAAGTTCAAATTCCGCCGAGGTTGACTTTGCCCCTTATCCTCTCGAGGTCGATAAATTAAGTACCAGCTGACAACTGAGGTCGATGTAATCCAAATATGCTGGCCTTGTCCCAAAATTTGAGACCAATATTAAGCTAGTCCCACTCTCTCGTCCTTCAAACTTGTATTGATCTGGTGCAACAAATGCCACAACCCAGGATTTATCAGGATGAGGATGAGTATGGCGGTACCTCCTCTTAGATGAGTTAGATGAAAAGCTGAAGGGCCTCATTTCCCCAGGTGCGTGTGAGTGACTTCTGTTGGGATGCATGTGAGTGACTTCTTCCGGAAACAATTCCATGACATACTAATTTACCCACAGCTGGGAGCCTGACAGATACTGCAATTCCGGTTCAGAGTAGACTTGGAAACAATAATGGCTTAGAGGTTGTTACACACTCTGAAAAACCCTGGAACTCCTAAACCAGAACCCTACTATTGGATGTAGTTTGAAGTCATACACAGGTTGACATTGAGTTTATGATATCATTTTACTGGAAAAACGGCCAGGATAATCTCTATGTTTGAACACTAAAGAAAATACATGGTGTTGTATTTTAAACAATCAACACAAAACTACAGTTTAAAATGCTGCTTCGTCGAAGCTGAAGGGCCTCATTTGCCCCAAGTCCCTTGTGGTGTGTGTGAGTGACCTTCTTCCGGAGATAATTTCCATAGCTGGCAGATACTACTAACAGGTACTACTACACCGGATCAGAGTAGACTTGGGAACAATAATGACTAAGAAATGGGTCCACACTTCTCAAAACCCTGGAACTCCCGAACTAGGACCCCACTATCGGATGCAATTTAGAATCGTACCTAGGTTGGAATTAAATTAATATTATATTACTTGGTAAAATGCCACGATGATCTCTGACTCTAACAGAGAAAACATTAAAGAAAACACATAGGATTATATATATATATAAAAAAACAATCAACACAAGACTACAGTTAAAAATACTGCTTCATCGATCTCCTGTTTGAAAGAGAAGCTACAAGATTGGACAGTAAATGACCAGAGATTACTTACAAAAAACTAAAACAAATAAATACCAGGCGCGTCCAGGTGCTGCTTTATTGGTTACAAATGGTTATCATACCAAGTGTTGAATATTATAAGTTTGATATTCGTACTTTTATATATATTGTTGCTGGATTATATACTTTGTTAGATATTTTATATTGTACAATGCATTGTTCTTTCAGCAACACCATTTTATCAGTGTCTTTAGATCTTTCAACATGATATAGACAACTGTGTGTGCATGCGTTCGTACGTACGTACATACGTATGTATGTAAGTATGTATGTATGTATGTATGTATGTATGTATGTATGTATGTACGTACGTATGTATGGATGGATGGATGATGTATGTATGTATGGATGGATGGATGATGGATGGATGGATGTGCGCATATGTATATATGGATATATATATACATATATATGTGTGCGTATATATATATATATATATATATTATATTATATATATATATCATCTCTTTATCTTTTTATTTGGGCTTTGCAGAGGTATCGCCTTCAAGAATTTTGAACCGAAGGGATCGACACCAGTACTTAATTTCTTTGCTAAATTTGTAATTATTGAATCAGTCTCTTTTGCCGAACTGCTATGTTACGAGGACGCAAACACACCAACACCGGTTGTCAAGCGGTGTGGTAGTGGGGGGACAAAAATATATACACACACACACTCACACACAAACACGCACACATGCATATACATATACTTATATACAGAACTGGGCGTAAGTCCGTTAATCCATTAATCGTTAATTAACGAAGTTAACATTTTCGTTGACGATTCAACTTTTAGGTTAACTTTGAAAATCATTATCAGAATAATTAACTTCCGTTACATTTAGCATCCGTTAACCCAAAAATTTCAAAAAAAACGATAAACGTTTAAAAGTTTCTATTGTTTTCATATTGTCTTAGCATATTTAATATTGTACGCGTCATTCTTTCAACCCCGATATAACCCCACTTATTATAATAAATAATTTGTAGGACCTCGTTTGGCCCTGCCTGGATTTGAAACCAAATTCACCCGCTTGTTGCTTGCAAAGACAGCGGAAATTTTCTTTGTTCTGTTAAGAGGGAACAGTGGTTGATGTGTTTCCACTTGATCCGTGACCTCGCTAGGGATGTCAACAGAGAAAATATTGACTTCCATAAAGTGGAAAAAATAAATGGAAGGAAAGAAGTTGGTAAATATTTCCATGTGAACGCAAATAGCTGTTATGTGGTAGCTGGGCATGTTAGAAATAGCAGCCAAATCTGTCTTTTTCTTGAAAAAGGAGCCATTTACGCGTGATTTCCATGTCATATTCGTTGAAAACATGCAAAATAACCTGGAAAAGAAAAAAAGACCAGCGAAACAAAACTCCCTTAGTGGGAAACTTCGAGGTCCCCACCACCCCTCCCACCTTCCTTTTCCGGAAAAAAAGGGGCTTGCGGTGGGTTTGGAGGTCAATCACGTCGAATGCACAAAAAAAATTGTGGAAAAATTTTATTTCACACCGAGGTACGAAGTATTTACCGAAAGAATAAAATCTTGTACCGATTATACCTGTATTTTAATTAATTCAAATTAATGTACCTCATCTTGAAAAGTGGCGAAATTTTTGTTGATTGCCATCTGGAATAATTTTAGCAATGCATCAAACAGGTAAGAAACATTAAAAGTTTTAATTTTAGTGTTTATCCATAATGTCATTGTTTTTACACCTTTTACATTGCTTTTGCCCGCCCATAAAAGTCAAATTTACTCAGCAAGATCAGCCAAAATTACATAACTATATACCAGTGGTATATAAGGTACCCACTGACAAAATTTTAAATCAGTATGTAAAAGATTTACAAAGTTACAAGCAAATATTGTGGACACCCCTCTTGAACCTGAATAATTCAAAATAACGTAAACAAATAAGCATTACATTTGACAGATTAATATGAACACTAAAGATGCTTTTAGGTGGGGGGGGGTTTCTTACACACACACACACACACACACACACACACACACACACACAACACGGCTTCGCTCGGTTGAGACTACATTTGTGTTACTTTGACATGATCATTCCATAAAATTTGTTCATGGCGAGAAAAATATTGAAAAATATCAATAGATGTGTGAGTGAGAAAGAAATGAGGAAGGATGTTTTGGGATGTGCTAGAAAGAACATTAATTTTTTTAAAACAGAAATTGCTTTTCTCGCGGATTTTAAGTGCGTAGTAAAAAAAATGGCCCAAATCGAGTTGGTGAGGGGTAGCAGGAGTGAAAAAAATGTTCAAATATTTTTTCTCTTTTCTTTTCGTGAAAAGATGCCTCCCATCATTCTGAACATTTTGGTGAAAAGCATTGGAAAAAGTCCCTGTTAAAACGGAGAAATTCCAACTTATGTGGGCAGTCTGATCCGAAACACCGTTTTACAGAAACTCCTCTAAAAATTTTGCCTACAAATTTCTTTGTAATCGTAATCTACACCGTTTGAAAGGTATTTGTATAAAACTTCATTAAAAAATACCTATTTTCCAGAAAGTTACGAGTGGGGAAATATCGGGTCCTGTGAAACTTTCCGAAACTTCCCTCCCCGACCCCGCGGAAAATTTTTTTTCAACAAATCTTTGCACACACTCAATCTACAGGATATAAGCGATTATTTGGTTAAAGTTTCGTTAAAAAGTGTCTATTTTTCTGGGAGTTACGAGGCAACAAAGTCGGTGGCGTATTAAACTGTATACCTTTTTTCAATAAAGGTTAACGCTAACGGATCAACGTTAACTTGCGTTACATTTTCAAAGAATTAACGGATTAACGATTAACTAAGTTAACTTTTCGAATAACGGTGCCGACCTCTGCATATATATATATATATTATATATATATATATATATCAATAATTGAGGGTAAAATTAATTAGTTATTAATCAATTTCACCAATTTATATATATATATATACATATATATATATATAGAGAGAGAGAGAGAGAGAAGAGAGAGAGAGAGAAGGAGAGCTGCACCATTATTCGAAAAGTTAACTTTGTTAATCGTTAATCCGTTACCCAGAAAGTTAACTTCATAAAATTTTAATCCATTAATTCTATGAAAATGTATATATATATATTATATATATATATATATATATATATATATATATATATATATATATATACATATATATACATATGTGTATATATTCATTTATTCTTTCATGTGTTTCAGTCATCATTTGACTATTTACTGCGGCCATGCTGGAGCACCACTCTTGGTCGAACAATCGACAACAGAACTTATTCTTTGTAAGGCTAGTAGTTATTCTATCGGTCTCTTTTTGCCGAACCACTAGGTGACGGAGACTTAAACACACCGACATCGGTTGTGAAGTGATGGTGAGGGGGACTAGCACAAACACAAATAACAAATGCATACATACGACGGGCTTTTTAAGTTTCCGTCTACCAAATCTACTCACAAGGCTTTGGTCGGCCTGAGGTTATAATAGAAGGTGACACGCAGTGGGACTGATCTCGGAAACATGTGGTTGGGAAGCAAACTTCTTACCACACGGCCACTCCTGCACCTCTGTGTGTATGTGTGTGTATGTGTGTATATATATATATATATATCAAAATAAGCATCAAGGACATCTAGATGTAATGCAGTACGATCGTTTCATGCAACTCCAGTTAATTGAAAAATGCAATCATTACATCAATTTAAAATGTAGAGCAATCTTCAGCTGCACAAAGACATAGAATTCAATTAAATTGAATTATTAGTTTGACGCTCGAGAAAATGAAGAAGTCGTTTACGTTTCGAGCCTACGCTCTTTAACAGAAATGAGAAAGAGAAAATAAACAGAGACAGAATGAAAAGAACCTGTAGATTTAGCGGTCAGATATGTCCACACACACACACACACACAAACACGTACACACACAGATATATGGACCGATAGAAAGATAGATAGATAGATAGATAGATAGATAGATAGATAGATAGATAGATAGATAGATAGATAGATAGATAGATAGATAGATAGATAGATAGATAGATAGATAGATAGATAGATACAGGGTCTGGTGACTAAATTGTCTAAATTACGCGAAAATGAAAATAACAATGACATTTCATTTACCAAAATTACATTAAAATATCTTGAAAAGCTAAAGAGTAGATTTATTCAATAGAATCACCATTGACTTCAACCACGGCCTACAGACGACTTCGGAATCTCTTGCGACTCTTCTAGGCGGTCTTCTTGTTTAAGTTGGTCAATGCTGCCATAATCTTTGCCTTCAGTTCATCTTTGGTGTTACAAGGAGATTTGTGGGTCTCTTGCTCAACTGCGCCCCACACATATTAATCAAGAGGTTTGCAGTCTTGGGTGTAAGGTGGCCAGATGTTAGGAGTGATGTAGTCGCAGAAATTGTCTGACAGCCATGACTGGGTTCTCTTACTTGTGTAGCATGGTGCAGAGACCTGTTGCCTTACATAGGGTCTTCCAGTAGCCACCCTCTTGATACAGGGCAGCACAACCTCCTCCAGGTACTTGATGTAGGCCTCCGTATTGAGTGTGGGAATATGAATGGAGGCATAACGTCACCATCACTAATGATCACTCCAAACATCATGATTTTGAGTTGATTTTTGATTTTTATGACTCCCGGCACATGTTTTGGGGATACGGCAAGCCAATAGTTGTTCTGTGTGTTCACTATCTGATCCTGGTAGAAAATTTTCTCGTCTGAGAAAAACCAAAGCACGTTCGGTTCAAGGGGATGTTCGAGTTTGTTCAAAAACTTCGTAGCGCGGTCTTTCCTCTTGTCCTTGGCTGCTTGGATAAAAATTAGCCCTTTCTTATCTTGTATGAGGAATACCGAATGTCTTCATACTACCTGCCTGATAAGAAACTCAGACTCTCTCATGTCCCTGGTGATGGACCTGATTGACTTGGAGGGGTCGTTGTCAATCATGGCCTGGATCTCACCAACAAATTCAGAAGTTCTTTTCTTATCAGGACGATCAGAATGAGTTTTCCGATCTGCCGTACCTTCGTCATCACCATGAGACTCATCCAACTTTTTCCCAATCCTCTGCACTGTCCTCAGTTCGGCACCCAAACACTCTGAAATGTTCGTATTGGCGCTTCCGGTGCAAGTGCCAAGCAGTACAGCATGACGTTTCCAAATTTCTGACAGAGTGTATTGCGTCATGGTGCTGTTTTTCTCAGAGACGGAGCCCAAATTAAAAATATAAAATGGCAACAAAATTACGTGAAACTTTGAGTAAGAGATTCTGTGATATTTTTGCTGACTTTTAATAAAGCATATTACTCTACCTCCGGTATTCGAATACTATTTTTTTCCTCTTGGTTTTGTGTTTATATGCTTATTCTGGTATATGTGAGTGTGTGTGTATTTATACGTGTGCGATTGTATACATATGTAGATATGAATGTATGTATACATATAAAATGGCGTTCTGCCAAGTTTGCCTTAACAGTAATGGCTGAAACAAATTGGAGAAATCGAATCACACTACGCACATAAACACATCCACGCACATATGAATGCATACGTTTGTGTGTGTGCGTGTACGTGTATGTGAGTGTGTGTGCGCATGCGGAGAGAGAGAGGGAGAAAGGGAGAGAGGGAGAGAGACATATATGTATATTGTACAGTTGTGTACATATACATAGCCATATATATGTAATATATGTAATACGCGCGTACACACGTGTGTGCATTATATACACGTATATATACACCTATATACATGCATATATTTACGCACGTATATATGCATTATATATATATATATATATATATATATATACGTAGGTATTATGTATGTATGTGTGTATATGTATATATATATATATACACACACACACGCACACATGAATATACACATATCACATAGATCTGCGAATATATATATAT
>NC_042998.1:139575083-139577583 GCF_006345805.1 Octopus sinensis | reverse complement strand
AATATGTGCAAGCATTTTCTAATACAGAAGTCCCAAAAGAACTCTACCTAGCGCATTTGAGTTTTTCACCAATTAATGATTAATACTTGCACTATGTAAAATATTGTAAAGTAGGTTATTGATATATTTTGCCAATATTACATTCATATATATATATATATATATATATATATATAATATATATATATATATATATGCGTATAATAAGGAATGACCTTATTATACGCATGTATTACAATTTTTCTGAATTTTCAGATTTTTCTATATGCTAGGCTACTTGTTTTAATTGATGTTAATTAACTTAATATTCAATTTATTACCCTCATTATTTAAATTTTATATGTGTATATATATATTTATATATATCAACAATCAGGAACGGCCATGATAGGCCATTCATTCACCACTAGAAATAACAGCCAAAGCTTCAACCGCAAATAAAGATTAATTCGTAAACAGGAGAAAATTTAAAAACTTTACCCTGTAATTTCTTGTACGATGCCCGTTTCATCATCTGCTGTTTAATGGTAAACTAACCTGATTAATTAAATCAAGCCAATCTTCATAGGCCCTCAGATTCTTCAGCAAGAAATAGCCAAGTCGGAACAGATATTTTCACGAGGCATTTCCGACCCTGCCAAGGTAATATCTGACCTAAAATTTTCAAATCGTCGCACTCGCGCCAAATTTATCGGCAGCAAATAAATATTTATTTGCTGCCGATAAATTTGGCGCGAGTGCGACGATTTGAAATTTTAGGTCATATTACCTTGCAGGGTCGGAATGCCTCGTGAAAATATCTGTTCCGACTTGGCTATTTCTTGCTGAAGAATCTGAGGGCCTATGGAAGATTGGCTTGATTTAATTTAATCAGGTTAGTTTACCATTAAACAGCAGATGAAACGGTGCATCGTACAAGAAATTACAGGGTAAATGTTTTTTAAATTTTCTCCTGTTTTACGGAATTAATCTTTATTTGCGGTTGAAGCTTGGCTGTTTATTTCTAGTGGGTGAATGGCCTATCATGGCCGTTCCTTGATTGTTGATGTTGAACTTAAAAATGGTCTATGACTATTTAATTTTTCCCACTAGGCCGCTGGTGGCAAAAAGATTCTACAAAATTTTTTTTGCCACCCTATATTGATTAATTATATATTTTATATATATATATTTATATATATAATATATATATATATATATATATATATATATATATCTATATATATGCGTGTGTGTGTATGTATGTATGTATTTATGTATTATATATATATATTTATATCCATATATGTGTGTTGTGTGTGTGTATAATATATATATATATATAATTATACATATAAATGTGTGCATGTATATGCATGTATGTATGTATGTATGTATGTATGTATGTATGCATGCATGTACAGGGTACATACATTTTTAAGGTCATTTGTATGAGTTTGGAAAAGCTGAATTTGAAAACAAATTGGTACAAATAATCTTGAAAATCCTTTTATCACGCATATGAAATAAGTCCACCGTTAATATCAATACGGAGTTTTCTTCAATACGGAGTTGGAAGCGTCGATATCCCGAATCGAATTATCTTTCTCAGTATTAGACATAGTGCTGATTATGGCGGACTTGAGAGATTGTATGGTGTTATGGGGATATTGATTGACCACTCTCCCAACTACACCGCATACGTAATAGTCCAGTGGACTGAGGTCTGGTGAGCTACCAGATCAGGTGTCTTGCTGGAGGACTTACGGTCTTCCGATGCGTACTCTGTCTATCCAACGACTCTGTGTAGACGGTTACATTGACTGTGAAAAAAGTGAGGATGATTCTGAGAGTGGCCAGCAACGAGATATCTCTCTCGTTGCTAACCACTCTCAGAACCATCACAGTTGCCGGAAACGTAGTATGCATGACCGTTGGCGCCTCATTAATAAAACTCTGCATAATCATCGGTCATTCCTTCGGTTTACTTTTTGATCGAATTTTTTCTCATCGGAGTAAAACGAAAGCATTGGTGTTTTGACTTATTTAGCAAGCGCTTGGCACGGATCAAGCGATTCTCTCTCGTCACATCGGACATAAACAGATTCCTCCGCATTGCATACAACTTGTATTGAAAGTGCTCATGCACAACTTTTCTGATTGTGTATTCTGACACCTTGACGTTCTTTGCAATACCTCTGATTAACTTTCTGGGTTGTTTATCGATTATCTAATGGACTTTTTGTACAAAATTATGAGCTTTGATTCTACTTAGATCCTGATCACGTGACTGATTTAAAGCATACTGCACGTTTTCTTTTTGCGTGTTTTTTATTGTGAGGTGGACTCTATAAACTAGTTAGTGAACACATGGTGAGAGTTGGTGATGTGAGCAGTTGTCTATGTGAACAGTTAGTGTGAAGTTAGGCGACCACGGACTACAGACAGTGTGAAGTTGGCAACGAAGACAATCGGGGAAAAGATGGGGTGTGACCTGTCGAAGTGAACCCGGGCGACGAAA
>NC_042998.1:139567583-139570083 GCF_006345805.1 Octopus sinensis | reverse complement strand
TTACATTTGTATTATATTATATATGCTTATGGATATATATTCTATATGTATGTATGATATAAGTATATGCAATTGTGCGTGTGTATTGTGTGTATGTGTGTGTATAAACTGTGTGTGGGTGTTTGTGTGTACATGTGAATGAGAGAAATAGAAATATTGATATACAAATATGCATGTATATATATAAATACCACACACACACACACACATACATACATACATACATACATGCATACATACATACATACCATACATACATACATACATACATACATACATACATACATACACACATACATATTTACCCGCATGTGTAAAGAGAAAGGGAAAGAGGGACAAAAAGAGAGAGAAAGAGGGAGAGAGAGATGCTGACAGACAAATAACTAAGTACGGGACAGTCAGATGGGAGGCGCAGGCAGAAATAAAGCCATCACTATATCATCGCTGCTAACTACATTGTAATACACCAGAGGGCGCTACTAAATGGACATAACGTAACGATTAGAATGAGGTTCAGAAAAAAGAATACATACACACGCACCAATATATATGAGTATTTGTGTTCATAAAAATCCATGTATGTATGCATGCATGTTTGTCTGTAGTCATGCTGTATACAGGCAATATCTCGTAACCTTTTCTCTTGTATTGATGCCTTATTGATTGCTTAACACTACTGTAGAATATAACCTCATGTCTATCAGAATTTTCGGCCTCCAAATAAAAGCATGGTGGGAAGAGAGGATTAACAAGCGAGAGGGGATTTTTATTATATTCTGGGTGTTGTGACTGATAAACATCTACAATTTTATTTTGTTTTGTACTTTTGTACTTTATTTTCTGTGTGTCTGTTTCTTGTGTTTACGTTATTATTTATATAAAAAAAAAATATTGAATGCTCAGTCGCTAACCTATTAGGTCGTTGGCTGTGTCGCTAACCTATAAGGTCGTTGGCTGTCTCGCTAACCTATTAGGTCGCTGGCTGTGTCTCGTGTGTGGTTTCAAACCAAGCGAAAGCACCCATTGCTTATGTAATTATCCCTCCATCCAGTGATCTCCACCATAGGAAATTCACCAAGTTTAAAAGCTCATGCTTCTCAAAGCTGTATCTTTTATATTATTTCTTTTACTTGTTTCAACCATTAGACTGTGGTCATGCTGGGGCACCGCCTTGAACAATTTGTCTTACTCGAATGAATCGACCCTAGTTTTTTTTTTTCATTATTATTTTGTTAAGCCTGGTACTTATTCTATCAGTGTCTTTTACCAAATGGCTAAGTTACGAAGACGTAAACACACCAACACCAGTAGTCAAGCGGTGGTGGAGGTCAAACACAGACACAAACACAGACACATACACACATATACACACACACACATAAATATATATGTATGTATGTATGTATGTATGTATGTATGTATCATGCATGCATGTATATATATGTGGGGGGGGGGCTTGTTGCAGATTCCGTTTTCCTTTGGTCGTCCCGGGGCTATTGTAGAAGACACGTGATGAAGATGTCACGCAGAGGGACTGAACCCGGAAACATGTGGTTGGGAAGCAAGCTTCTTACTACGCCCACACACACACACACACACACACACACACACACACACTCTCATATGGATGTGGTGAGGCAAGAAGCTTGCTTCTCAACCGCATGGTTCCTAGTTCAGTCCCTCTGCGAGACACCTATGCAAGTGTCTTCTAAAGTAATTGATCGACCAAAGCCTCGTGAGTGAATTTGATAGACGGAAACTCAAAGAAGCCCACTCATTAATGTATGCGCGTGCGCGTGTATTTGTTCCCCCCTCACACAACCACGTGACAACAAGTGTTGGCTTATTTTCGCCCCCGTAACTTAACAGATCGGTAAGAGGAACCGACAGAACAAATACTAGGGTTTAAAAAAGTACTGGAGCCAACTTGTTCGACTAAATCTTTCATGTATATATACGTACATATATACATACATATATATACATATACATATACACAAACGCATTTTGTGTCGTGTGTGCTTTCACATGGCTAGGAGTTGGAGTTTTGTTTCCACTCTTATTTCTAGCTACACTGGTGCTCAGTAGCACCCTGCATTATGTATGTTGGGTGTTTGGTGAGATTTGAGTTCTTGATCAAGAAGACAGCAGTTTTTTATATTTCTTCTTGACAAGTTAACCAATCGTGCTCTCACGGTGTCATTGCGATATGGTATACGGTCATTGAAACATATGCTATTTGTTTATTATGGACATGGGCATGGTTGAGTGATTAAGAGGTTTGCATCTCAATCATGGGGTTCTGGACTCGATCCTGCTGTACACCTTGGCCGAGTCCAAATTTGGTGGCAAATTCACAGAGTCGTTAGAGCGTCGAACGGAATATTTCGTGATATTTGTTCCGACTCCGTGCGCTCTGAGTTCAAATCCCACCGAGGTCAACTTTATCTTTCATTCTTTCGGAATTGATTTTTAAAAAGTGCCAATCCAAGGCAATGGA
>NC_042998.1:139483751-139563751 GCF_006345805.1 Octopus sinensis | reverse complement strand
TAGATAGATAGATATGTTTCTTTATTAGCCACACAGGGCTGCACACAGATAGAACAAATTACAAGGTAGAGCTTTTCTTTTGAAGGTTTAAAAAAAAAAAAAAAAAAGGAAGGGGGAGTTTCGATCAAAAGGGATCGTAAAAGGAGAGAAAGAGGACAAAAAAAAGGGGGTTTAAAAAAAAGGGGGAGAGGAAAAAAAAAAAATTGATCAATAGGGATCGTTATCACAGAAATGTCAATATGAAGTGTAAAGGGGGGACAGGTGAGGTTTACCCGTGGAAAGAAAAGCCTACGGAAAAGACCACGGTAACCTCGGTCAATGGAGTCACATGTTGTATTTCTTTTTTTTTTTTTTGCAAATAAGCAACTCTCTGTTTTCAATTTCTGGGTTCATAGGATCATGCTCAAGGTGGCTTCGTCATTCATACGTGCCATTCTTGCTACATTCACCCATCTTTTTTTAAAACATTCGCTAGACAAAACTTGCCTCTCTACTCTCACTTTCCTTTTCAAGTGGTACTTGAAGAAGTTGATGAGAGATTGACCAGAGAGGAAAGTGTTTGTCTCCAATCCTTTCAGACGCGTCCACCAGATACATTCTTTCGCCATAGCCACAAGGATGATGAAAATAGCTCTTCCTTCCCGTTTGAAGGAGGGAGGCGTGACAATATTGACGATAGACTCAGCTGATAAACCGACTCGTCCCACACATGACAGCAGTTGTTCGACACAAGCCCACAGGTCGGAAATTGTTGGACACTGCACGAGTGCGTGCAGAACGGTTTCGTCGCTCTGACCGCATCTCGGGCAGGTCGCCCCGTGTTTCTCGAGCCGTGTCTGTAGAGCTTATCCCGAACGGGTAGCGCTTCTCGGTAGCACTGCCAGGCCAGGGATCTCTGGAATTGTCCATGGGCCCTGGCCCGAAAGTCGTCCTGAACAGGCGGGTCAGGTACTCCTCGTCGACGTCCAGGTTCGCCCCGAGCTCGTCGTCGTACCTCCCCTCCACTAAACCCCTATAGAATGCTTTGGTTGTGTTGAAGTCACTCAAGGTCGACCCAGGACGGCAGAGTTGCTTGAGAGCAACGCGACACTCGCGGTGCCATTCGCCCTTCTTCGGCCTCTTTTGATCCACGACTGCAGTTCGGTCATGGAGACGAGCTGCGGGAAAGCGTGCCTCACAACGGCGACCACACCTGTTCACCGTCGTCTACATAGAGCCAGAGATGTCGCAGTCTCAGCGCGTGTCTGCGCATCATCAACCACGGCATGCCCAGCCCTCCTTTTAACGGGTGTTGACAGCAAAGGATCGCCTGACCATCGGACGCATCCTTTCCACAAGAAGCGAAAGAGAATGCGTTGTAGTTTGGTGATGGTAGGGTCGGGACAAGGTACGACGGTCAGGCGGTAGTAGATGACGGACGCGATGTACGTGTTCGCCACCTCCGCCCGACCTTTTAGGGACAGTTTCCTCTCGGCCATTACCGGGCGAGAGTGACCACCCTACTCGTTATCTCGTTCCAGTTCTTCTCCACTTGGAGGTCCGGACCAAACCAGACCCCGAGCAACTCAACCGGGCCGTCGGTCCAGCGTCCCACGACGGAGGCGCTGGTGGACGGCATGGGCTTGCTTCTCCAGGTGCCTAGTCGCAAGCCCACTGACTTTTCCCGGTTGATTTTCGCTCCTGTCACCGCTTCGTAGTCTTTCAGTGTCTCGCCGACCTGCTCGATGTGCTCGTGGCTAGACACTATGACGAGATAGATAGATAGATAGATAGATAGATAGATAGATAGATAGATAGATAGATAGATAGATAGATAGATAGAGATAGATAGATAGATAGATAGATAGATATCATGTGTACATTCATAATATAATTCTCAATTCATCTCTAAAAAGTAATTCGATTTCTTCCGACCAAACCATGGCACAGTAGATCTTCTGAATTTACTTACCCAAAAATGGAAGAATTCCCTTGATGCATAGCGCAAGGATCTTTGAGCAAAGCTTGATGGAACGAATTTTACACCAAGCTGGAATGCAAGGGAGTATGATAGGAAGTAGCTGTTGTGACTTCGAAGCCTCTTTAATATATCATCCCTCAGTATCACTCGTTCATCAATTACCAATTCATCAATCCGACAAAGCTTAATACTTGCACCACCTCTGCTGTTCTCAGTCTTTAGAGATGACCTGATCAACGCCAGTGAAATCTAGCTGTACCACTTTATCGATGACTCCGTGCTATTTACAACCAACAGAAAGATCGACAGGAGAAAGTAATGAGTCAGCAACCAGCTTACACAGAGAACTTGTCAAGGCAGACGATAAAAAAGTAACACCTGAGCCCTTAAAATATTAATCAATAGTTCTATTAAGGAAAACAAGCCTATAAAAACTTGAATTGCTCTTTGAGAATTGCAGACTACCTATGAAAGTACTGGTGGAGATTCCGGATGTGACCATAGGCTATAGGTTGGTGTAGGTAGAACATACTTTCACTACTGAGCAACACAGAAACTTAGAGCGCTCTGAAAACTTACAAGCTGGACATAAAAGGAAGAGTCCTCGCTTACAAAACAGAAATCTGAAGCTTTTGGCGTATGTCAATCTATCCTGGATGAATGCTTCATCAGACATAAGCAACAAATTCCATGCAGGCTTAAAAATAGTCCGTAGGATTGCCGCAGATAATGGAGCCGATACTGTGAAACTAACTCACTACCAACAGCTTACATCGCAAGAATCAGATTTCTGCTGTAACAGATCTCTACTAAACGCACATTACACACAGCTCATCAGAACTCAGAGCAATGATGCTTCTATATTTTGAAAGATTTTATAAGAGCCAGTATATTCATACCTATACACGGCATCTCAACATCCAGATCTCACACACTGGTCGGGAGCTTTCTGCGCACGACTGTCAAAATTTAGAAACAAACTTGCAAACATTGTTACAAGAACCACCTCGGTCGACGACAGGAAACTGTTTATCCTGCTGTTCTTGGATGTTTGCTATTAGACAACGGAGGATGTTAGTGCGGGTGTAACGCGGGCGCTCACAGGTTGTGTAGTAGTAGTAGTAGTAGTAGTAGTAGTAGTAGTTAGTAGTAGTAGTAGTAGTTCTGTATAAAATTCACACATGCTGTATGAAACATGTGTAATGGGACGATTGGACGTCGCTGTTTGGATGCTGAAGATTCATCACGGCTGTCTGGACATTCACCTTGTTTTGGCGACAGTACTTTGTGGCACTGGAGGTAAACACAGGCACTCACAGAAGTATACACATAAAGATAAATAGAGCGAGATAGTGAAAGAGAGAGAAAGAGAGAGAGAGAAACAGTATAGTTTATAAATTGAACACAATTGTCACAAACACTTTCCCTCTCATATGTATAAAGAGAAATATGCTCACAGACATGAAAAGAGAGAGAGAAGAGAGAGAGAGAGAGAGAAGAGAAATATTAAAATGTCTGATATCAAACAAGTCGGCGTCGAGTCAGCAACTCCAAACAGGCGGCGCCAAAACAGCTGTGCCAAAATGTCTCATAACCATATTTATTACCCGGTCCAATATAGTCATGCCTGCGCACAACTTCTCAACATCCACTGCCAGTAATCACCCTTTGAGTAACTTTTAACCTAGGTCTATCTAGGATAACACTGAGTAGTATATCTATGACCAAATGTGTTCCGGCTGTGACTATGCTGTCTTGTCTTTAAACATGGCACATCTAGTAATATACCGACCAATGTAGCACTATTTGCAAGACAGTAAGGGATTTTAAATATTAGAAACCCTCGGGCAAATCACTACACTGGACCCTATAGTATTTATTTATTGACTTCAAGCCACAGCATACATAAATCAGAATTGGGCCCTTAGACCCGTGATGTCTGCGAACAGTTGCCCAGTGTGCCCAAGGTACTGATCACATAATTTTACACTTGATAAGGACAGGCGTTTCTGAAGACACTAGCTTTCGGTTTCAGTTGTTACTATTGCTGTTTAACCCCAAGTCAGCTCTGGTGATCGAAGGTATTCCTTTTAGGGCATATCTACGATTACATTATTTACTGTTTCCTTTCCCTCTATGGCTTTAAAGGGGTTTGAGGGAGATATAACGGCTATTTCTATCATGCCGATAAGCCATATACACGCTCCCTCATTGGCTCGATGGTTTTCCATGCTTGACCGCTAAATCTACAAGTTTTTTCATTCCCTCTCTGTTTATTTTCTCTTATTCCTTTCTGTTGAAGAGCGTAGGCTCGAAACGTAAAATACTTTTTATTTCATTTTCCCGATCGTCAAATTAATACACCTGCTTGTTGTTCATACACCTGTTTTCGTCTTTTGTTTTTCTACAATTTTCAACTATAGATAGATAGATAGATAGATAGATAGATAGATAGATAGATAGATAGATAGATAGATAGATAGATAGATAGATAGATAGATAGATAGATAGATAGATAGATAGATAGATAGATATAGATAGATAGATAGATAGATAGATAGATAGATAGATAGATAGATAGATAGATAGATAGATAGATAGATAGATAGATAGATAGATAGATAGATAGATAGATAGATAGGTAAATTAAATAGAGATACTATTGACAATCCAATAATTTATTTATATTATAATATTACATAATATACTATGAATATAATATAATACAATATTATATAACATAAACAATTATTGAAGAAATCAAAAAGGCCAACAAATTGTTTCGACTTATATACACAATAACAGTTCCCTTTTATAAGTCATTTCAAGGTCATGGTTTAAAGATAGACGAAATTCTGTGTGAATGGACGGCTGGATTTGTAAAAATTAATTCAAATGTCTATGTATTATGAGCGTGAGCGTTATCTATTCAATCATACAATCGTACATCAATTGCAATTAAAAGCAACAAAAACACTCTAACGGACGATACAACCAAGTAAGTGCAATCCACAATCATCTAAATTCACTTCATTGCATCTCAAACATATACCAACATATATATGTATATATTATATATATATAGTTTTGAATTTCTTTTTTGAACATTTTTTGAAATTATCTGATAATACAGACATAGACTTGCCCAAATGTATCAATAAATTAACATTGATATCTTTTTCACCATTGCTCCAATCATCTTTTCGAAGAGATTGTTTCGTTCTCAGTTGATTTTTGTATCGTTACGGATGGGTTGTCCTTTATTGAAGGTCCTCCCTAGCGGGGTTACCTGTTGTTGCTGATTGTTTGACTTTGTTATATTGTTTGCTTTTATTGTATTTTCTCCCCCAGTGGGGGCGAAAGTTACAGTGAACATGGAGGAAGTGCGTGCCGGGAGCTACGCTTCAGTAGCAGGCCACGATAATATTGTTGCGACTGTTAAACAGCTGGAGGTCAGAGAGGTGCCTGTAGACTTCGAGACAGTGAAGAAGAGTAGAAAATTGTTACAAAGAGAAGGGTCCAAATTGAAATTGACTCCGCCAGAAGAAATAACAAGAAACAAGAATGAGAAAAGTGGTTTACAGAACCCTCTCATTAGCAACCAAGAAAATTGAAATAGTGAAAGAGGAAGAGTTGGAAAAATGCTTAAAAGAAATAATATAGATTTCTATTGTAGAGGAAGGAAGTTTGGCGCAGTGGAGGTGCGCTTCCCAACTGTGGAGGAGGCAGCAAAGCACTCTACTGTGACCTTGAAATCGGAAAAATTGGCACTCCTGCCAACTTATCTCGGAAAGCGAGTGGCAAAGAGTGAGAATTGACAGGGTGCTCCCAGCGATAAACGAGATGTGACTGCTAGCAGCTATCCTGATGGATACGAAAGATGACCCTCAAGTGCTGCAGGTAAACAGGACTAAACAGATGAATTAGTGGGGATGTGGCCTAGAAGTCATGATTCAGGCCACCACACTAGACCTAGAAGAGACAACGGAGGAAATTGAGTTGCCTGAGGATGTGAGGCTACGTGTGGTAGTGGAGGGAAAAACTCCCACATGCTACCACTGCAGAGATAAGGGCCATATTAAGACAAGTTGCCCCCTTCTCAACAACCAAATTTCCATGGAGGTGAAACAAGAGGAAAGTAGCAGGGACGAGAAGCTGAAGGAAGGTACAGAGGATGTAGATGCGGAGAGGAGAGGTGAAGTCCAAGAAATACAGAACAGAAAGAGGAAAGATATCAAAAACTACCCCCTACCCCAAGAACTCTAAAAAAAGAAAGAGAAAGAAGTGACACACAAACGCCTACACTGCACTCTTCATTACAACAAACACACAAGAATATCGCAGACAGCCCAGAATCCCCAACTAAATATACACAACCACGCACATACAGCCCGGTAACTCCAGTAAAATATTCACAAGCACTCACAGACACTACAGGTATACACGAACAAATTCTGACAGTACAGATTCCTCAACTTGAATACACACAAGCAGCAGCACAAGCAGGTACACAAGAAACACAACACTTACAAAAGTAGGGCCTATTTAACACACTATTGGACGAATACGCCATCGAAGAAAAAATCTGGAATATGAAGTCAGTGACAAGAGTTACAGAAAAGGATAATATACGAGTTCCAGGTATGGAAAACATATTGATTGATATTAAAAACTATAAAAAAAATTGAAAGCAAATTTTGGGGACTACGTAAACCCATTAGGGTTAGAGATAAGACATGACAATTTACCACATGTGGTGGAATTTGAAAATTTGAAGCCACGTTTCATTTACTAAGATAATTATTTGGATAAACGTAGGATTTAAAAATAGTGGAAAATATCGTTAAAATGGTACTACTCGGAAGTGGGGTCGAGTAGCCATTACATCATTTTTATATAATTTCATTTCATTCATCCGTTTATGTATTTTGACCCCACTTGTGCTGTCTTGTCTATCCTTGTTCGTCCCTTCTGTGTAGGGACCATATTGGCCAATAAAATGAAATATGTTACAATCATCTCTGTCTTCGGCAAGTGATTTTTTTAGCTACACCGTTGCGACCGTAAGGCTAGTTTATTTAATTTTGTTACCTTCTCACAGACTTTGTTGATTTATTTGCTGTTGGTTTCCCGTAATAGAAACGTTGTTGAAAGTACTTTTTTGTGGGGCGGGGAACACTGTTGAATTGTTATCCACCCATAAGGGGGAAGGATTTTTTTAACTTTGTGTGTATCTTTTTTTTTTTGCTCCTGTGTTGGAACTTTATAAAAAACCATGTCTTCGGTAGAAGAAACAACAACATGCAAAAAAATATTTTGCCTCCGTTGTGGGAAGACAACATGAAATAATATCACCGGAAAATGCAGAGATTCTGTCATGACAGAAGACGGGGAAAGCAAAATTGCTCCCCACTAAGCGAAATTATAAACAAAAAAAAAGAAAGGGCAATAATTTATAAGACTTACGACTTAATTAATAAAAATTTGCAGCACTTCGAAGAAAGTACTATTGAAAATGCCTCGGACCAGTAACGAAGCAAATCAAGTATCTAGCCCGTGGCACCAAGTATGCAACAGTGGAGGCAAAGTTCGAGTCAGCAGAGAAAGCTCGTGAGTACTCGACCCGAACAAAATGAACAAATAGCACTTCTGCCATTGTATCTGGGACGCAGAACGTCCCGGATCACGATTAAGAATATACCACCAGAAGTAGAGGTAGCATGGATTGTGGCCACGTTGTTATTTCGAGGAGAAGAGAAGATAAACTTTATCTAGATTTCCAGAGATGCTCCACAGAACTGTAAGGGACAGACTTTGGAAGTACTGGCACGGGCCACTTCCAGTGACCTCGAAAATCTCCCCGAAAAAATCCACATTGGGGAGGAGACAGTGCAATCTTTAAATGTTGAGGAAAGGAAGTCTCGGTTCATCAAAGGCGGAAAGAAGGGATACCTGAGGTCCAAGTGCTCGCCTCCCCAGGAGGAGACCGAGGGGGAAAAAACACCTAAAGATGGAAAAAAAAGAGGCGGCGCCTCCATACAAGGAGGCCATTACCCAGAGGGCGACCGCCAATAACGAAAAGATGGAAGAAAAAGAAAAAAGGGAGCTAGTAAAGGCCATAGAGACACCGTCTGAAGAAATCATAGATTTTCAGACGGTGACTCGTAAAAGAACGAAAAAGCAGACGGAGCCGCCAACCAAGTCACAAGAGGCGACTCCTGGATTATAAGGCAAGTACCCAATAAAAGTCTTATTATGGGTCAAAATCGTGATTTAACATCAAACGAGATGTCCACCAGCGTCTCAGAGGTTAGGAAAACAAAAACTACATTGTAAATATCAAAGATCCTGGGAAGAGATAATCGAACTGTGAAGAAATTTGTAGAGTCTTTGTAGACGTCGACAAAGGGGAGGCGAAGTCATGATTTGGGCTGGCATCATTGGAGACAAGTTGGTTGATCCTTGGAAAGTTCCATACGGAATTAAGATGACATCTAATGCCTATGTTGCTTTTTGGGGGGACAATTTTAAGCCATGGTTGAAGAAGCACAAAGTTTCATTAAATAGAACGTAGGTATTCATGCAAGATAATGCGCCCTCCCGTGCAGCTAAGAAATCTCTGGAATACCAACAGCAATTTATTAGGCTTCTCTGGATACCGTTTGATGAAGTGGCCAGCGTATTCACCCGACTTACACGCGATTGAAAATCTATGGAGTGTTCTGAAGAAGAAGATATATCAAGATGGACGGCAGTTTTCCACGAAAGATGTGCTCTGGGAAGCTATTGTGGATGCTGCTGACAGTATTACACCAGATGAAATAGTTACCTTGACAAATTCAATGGATAAACGCGTGAGGGACGTTCTCTCATGTGGAGGATCATACGTCCATCATTAAGAACTTTATGACGTCATATTTCTTGTATTATTTCCATTCAAACATAGTATTGTGTTCATTATAAAGTCCGTTATGATTATATTTGTTGTTAAAAATTAATTGTTGCATTAAATAAATGTTTGTTCTTGCATAATTAACATTTTTATTAGACCTACCTAATAATTTAGGACGGTAAATATTATGCTTATTAACAAAAATGGCCGTTGTTTCTTTACGTATGGTTGGATCAGATTTATTTTGGTAGAATACATGCAGATGTGTGTTATCAACATGCAGTGGGAAAATATCTGGATTCGAACGTACAAGTACTCTGTTATTGCAAAAAAAACTGAGGTGCCTAATAATTTGACACGCAATATGTGTGTGTGCGCGTGTGTTATATCTTGTCATTATTTCTTATTGTACACGCAATGATATTTTATCCTATCCTCGCACATATTCGTCAGTTCTCCCTGTAGCTCTATGCTCTGGCGCACCCGTTGATAATAGTGGTTTTAGTTTTAACTATTAGGTTGTTCCGAAAATAACGGCCGATTTCAGTAACAATTTTATTCTGGAAAAATTAACAATAGAAATGTTTTGATTAGTCAAAGTATGAGCCGTGAACATCTATGCATCTCTGCCATCGATCAATGGGATTGTTTATGCCTCGTTGATAAAAACTTATTGGCTTTGATGCTAAGAAATCTTTGAAAACTGATCCCACCTCTGGTTTGGACCTGAAATCTTTTATCACTTAAAAACGTGTTTAAATACTTTAAAAAGTGGTAATCAGCGGGTGACAGATCAGGAGAATATGGAAGGTGTGGTAAAGTCTCTCATCTCAAGTCTGTGAGTTTCTGCAGCGTCATTCTTGCAACATGTGGATCTGCATTATCGTGGAGCATAATTGGACCACGCCATTTCACCAATTCTGGCCTCATTTTTTGCAAGTGAGCATTATTTCAGCGAGTTGATTGCTGTAAACCTCCGCTGTAATGCTCTGATTGGCTTCCAGAAAGCTGTAATGGACAACACCAATTGCAAACTACCAGAGAGTCACCATAATCTTTTGCTGATGAACCTTTGGCTTTGAGAAATGTTTGGGGGCCTCATCACGATCAAGCCATTGACCTGATCGTTTACAGTTATCATAAAGGATCTACTTTTAATCTCAAGAGACTATTCGGACAAGAAGAGGATCGAGCACACTTCAAAACGCCGAACTTTTTGATTTTCATTGAGCTCATGCGGTACCCATTTATCGAGCTTTTTCACCTTACCAATCTTCTGCAGATTACGTGAGGCCGTTACAATATCGACACCAAGTGCCTGAGACACTTCTCTGACACTTTGACGTGGGTTTTGTTCAGCAGTTGCTTTCAATTGTTCATTATCAAGACTGCATGACCGTCCTCTACCTTTTTCATTTTCAAGGCTCTCATCACCACTACGGAATTTCTGAAACCACTTTCGTACTGTGCGATCACTTGTGGACTCCTCCCCCATGCTATGTTGATATTGACAGCAGTTTGGGAGGCATTGTGCCCAAGCTGAAACTCATGCAATAAAGAGAAGGTCCTTTTTTTTGTCATGTTCATAATTAAGGGCGCCTATGCTACAAGAGTGTTTTCTGCTTGAAATAAGCAGAAAATTATTAAAGAGCATACATGAATTAATAAGTATGTCGAAAGTCACCTAAAACATAATTAAAATACTATGATAAAATTACGTTTCAAAACACAACAGTTAGAGCGGCCATTATTTTCGGAACAACCTAATAGCGTGAAACCACTGAGACGTCTCGGAAACCAACTGATGAGAAAATCAGCTGCGAATGTTCCTTGTAATGTATGTATGTATGTATGTATGTATGTAGATAGATAGATAGATAGATAGATAGATAGATAGATAGATAGATAGATAGATAGATAGATAGATAGATAGATAGATATTTCTTCCTTGGAACAGTGAATCTCGAAGCAGACAAAGCTACAAGCAATATATAGTATGTAAATATGTTTGTAGTTCGATATTTGCAATCTATTGTTTATAGCTCTGTCTACTTCGAGATCCACTGTTCTAAGGAAGGATTATTTCACGTTCTCTCAAAGTTTATAATCAGGTCAATGACATAATTCTCGCTAGTAAGAATAAAGTTTCTATAATTGTTAGAGGATTCGAAGGATTGCTTTGGTCAATGTTTGAACGCATGACTTACTATGATAACTTTATCTGACTGGTCACTAGTTTCATACCTGTGACTAATTGCATATATCAGTTTGGTCAGCCAGACTACGTTCTCACTGAGTTTGTCACCGACTGGTGACTAACTAATTTTTGCTTGGGGTGTGCTTGCTTATATAACTATCCAGAAGGATAGATATATCATTGAGAACAATAGATTTAGTTGATTGTCTTGTTATCTCTATTCTAGCTTT
Source organism: Octopus sinensis (assembly GCF_006345805.1). Lineage (NCBI taxonomy): Eukaryota > Metazoa > Mollusca > Cephalopoda > Octopoda > Octopodidae > Octopus > Octopus sinensis. The sequence continues at coordinate 139,552,472 of NC_042998.1, read as the reverse complement.
TGGTGAAGTAGAAGAGGTTAGAAAGGGTCAAGTAGTGAAGACATTATTTCGGCCTAGCTAAAGGCATCTGGAAAATGTAAAAACTGCTGTCAAAAAACAAACCATTGTTCCAATTTGGGAAAATTTCTGTTGCAGTGTTAATTTAAATTTGGCTGTGGTGGATCGAATCCACTTCATGCATGCAAGATTCACATATATATATATAGAGAGAGAGAGTTTACGAAAAAAACAAAATACGAAGACAGGTGGTGTACAAAAGAAACAGATGTATTAGTATAACGCTCAGGAATAGAAAAAGTCTTTTACGTTTCGAGCCTACGCTCTTCTACAGAAAGGGACACAGAAAACAAGGAGAGAAACAAGGAGAGAAAAAAAGGAGAGAAAAAAATGTGTGTGTGTGTGTGTACTGTATATATGTACTGAGTTTATGTTTAAACCGCATAAAACTATATCCAAGGTATTTAAGAACTTCAATATTAACACATCGTTTAAACTCCAGTATGTTATTATAATGTAATACATATTGATGGATTAAACTTGTGTGTATGTGTGGTTGGGGAGAGATCTGTATCAGCTCTTATTTCATACCCCAAGATGTGTCTGGCTGAAACAGTAGAGTGTCAGATGAAATACTAAGCAATATTAAACTACGTGATCATAATATCTTGCCTTCAATTTATGAACCAGGCAGCGTGTTATGTCCTTGAGCATGGTTCTTCATTTCATATTCCTTCTCTCTACTCAGTTGAAAATTACTACAAGTCGTATACAGGTGCAGCTCCCTCACTCTCGCACCAGCGGCACATTTTGGATGTGTCAATGGCTCAAGGGATGGAGGTACCGCGAGAGTTTTTATGTCTGCTCGTGACTGCACAAGCACTAAAAAGCAATTTGCGAAAATATGGTACCAGCAATCAGGTCACGCTCTTTCGCGAGTGACGATTGGCTATTTTTCTGTATTATTATGATTGTTGTTATTATTAATATTTTCTCGCTGCAACAGTTATAGAGTGGCGTATATTTTAGAGTGCAGTATTTTCTTCTTTCCCCTTCATTCCGATTTCAAATTCTTTCTGTGTTTCAATCTTCATTTCTTTGGAAAGAACGATGAAACACCATTTATTGGTTCATGAGGTGCATTTTTTTACACACACGCGTGCGCATGCACAGAGAGAGAAAGAGAGAGAGAGAGAGAGATGTAAGGTATTCTTTCAGTTTATGATTTTAAAATTTGTTTTAAATAAAGACTAAAGGCAGACTTGAATGGGACAAGGGAAGCAACTCGTTGTGTTGTTTAACCCCCCCTCTCACCCCCCCGCCAAGATAATCAGACTTGAAAACGTTTAAAATATACAGTTCTATATTTAAGAGATGAGGAATTATGTACATTATTTACATTTGACGGATATTTGTCCTCATCTTGTTTGTTGTTAACACAACGTTTCGGCTGATATACCCTCCAACCTTCATCAGCTGTCTTGGGGAAATTTCGAACCTGGGTTCTCATTCCTAAGGTATATTTCGATATTGTTGTTGTTATCTTTATTAGTAGTAGTAGTAGTAGTAGTAGTAGTAGTAGTAGTAGTAGTATTCAGGTCACTGCCTGGAATCGAACTCGGAGTCTTGGGGTTAGTAGCCCGCGCTCTTAACCATCACACCACGGGCATATGGTGCGGCGGTTAAGAGCGCGGGCTACTAGCCCCAACACTCTGAGTTCGATTCCAGGCAGTGACGTGAATAATAATAATAATAATAATAATAATAATAATATAATAATAATAATAATAATAATAACAACAACAACATTGAAAAATACCTTAGGAATGAGAACCAGGGTTCGAAATTTCCCCAAGACACCTGGTGAAGACTGGAGGGTATATCAGCCAAAACGTTGTGTTAACAACAAACAAAATGGGGACAAATATCCTCAAATGTAAATAATGTTTAAAATATACTTTCATTTTTCAGGTTAAAAACTGTTTGTGGTTAGTGACACTGTCAAAATGTCTTTTGCCTTTGCTTTGTCTTTCTTGCTTGTTTCAGATCTTTTCCCCCAGGAAGGCTGAAAATTCTCATCAACGGGTCTGTAATCTATTTATAGACAGTCATGCCTCTATGAATGTATTTAGGAGCTGGCATCGCTAAGTGGTTTACGTGGTTGTGAGTTCAGCCCCAGTGCGTGACACTTGAGGCAAGTGTCTTTTAGTATAACTCCAGATCAACCAAAACCATGTCAAAGAATTTGGTAAACGGAAACTAAAGAAACTTGTCGTCTATATGTATGTATTTTTCCTAAAAAAAAATTAGAGTATATTTTGACCGGCCACTTGCTTGGTAGCAAGGCTGTGAAGAAAAACAGCTTATGTTTATCATGCTTTAAACCTCTACGAATGAATGACTGAATGAATGAGAGAGAGAGAGAGAGAGTGTGTGAGAGAGAGAGAGAGAGAGAGAGAGAGAGAGAGAGAACGCATGTACTCATGTTTATTAGTTTTAACAACACACACTAAATGTAAACAAACCTCACCGTTACATAAGCAACGTCATCTTCTACGAAAACATTTGTCCATTGTGTGGTTCATGTTTGAAAGATAAGGAGGAATGCCTTGCTTGGAAGGCTGGTGACATGATGAGCTCCTGCCTCAACAAAATTCGTATGACCAATGCAAGCATGGACAAGTAGATGTCAAAACGGAGACGATGAGGTTTCTTCTATCGTACAGCCTTAAAAACAGGAAAATATATTGGACAATATATTTTTATGGTTTAGTTCTGGAAGAAGGAGACTTTATCTCTGACTTATACTGGCCCTCTGTAAACAGTGATGTCATGCATGGAATAGTATTCTGTGTTTCATAATTTCCATGAAAACATGACTGGATGGGAGAATATGAGGATTGGCTGAAAAGTTCATGGACTGACCGAGATACGCTCATGGAATGCAACCAAATGAGGTTCATTTTTCAACATAATCCCCCTTTGAGGCCCACACGTTTCTTCCATCAGTGTTGCAATGCTTGGATTCCATTGGTGAAGAAACTTTCATCTTGTTACTCAAAAAAAATCAGCAGCAAGTTAGGACATCATCATTGCTGTGATACTGGTTCTCAGCCAAGTGTTTTTCTTATGTTGGGGAACAGATGATAGTCAGATGGGGTCAAATCAAGAGGATAGTGAGGGTGATCAACCAGCTCAAGGCCACAGGAATGTACAGCAGCCATTGAAACCAAGGACTTGTGTACTGGAGCATCATCCTGATGAAACAAGATCCCTTTCATCAGTTTTCCTGGGCATTTTGTCTTGATAGCCTTTCTATACTGCATAAGTTAGAAGTGAGCATATTTTTGAGGCAGTATTTTTACTCTGCTCAATGCATGATCTTTCCTAAGTTTGTCCACCTCATTTTCCATCCTTCCAAAGAGCACCAGGGAATAGAAAGAAGCATGATGCTTTTCCAGTTGATACAGTCCTTTAAATTACCTTTCTTTGGAAACTTCATGTGATGGCCATGTTTACAATCTTCTGGTAATATCTCTGTATCCCAAATATTTTTAACAACTTCAGCTGAAATTCCATTGGGCTTAGAGCACTGCTTTCCATATTTTTTCTCCTGTTGGAGACTCTGTGCTGAGATTCAGCAGAGATTGGTAATGAATGACACCATTTGCATGATACTGACACTGACTTACAAGATGTGACATCAAGGAGACAGTAACTCTCACTCACACATGAGCTTCCTTCAGTTTCCATCAACCAAATCCACTCACAAGGCTTTGGTCAGCCCAGGGTTATAGTAGAAAACACTTGCCCAATGTACCAATCACACTGCAGAATTGAACAGGAAATCATGAGGTTGGGAAACAAACTTACCACACAGCCATGCCTGCATCTACAATAAACAAGATCATCATCATCATTTAATGTCCGCTTTCCATGTTGGCATAGGTTGGATGGTTTGACTGGAACTGGTAAGTTGGAGAGCTGTACCAGGTTCTAGTCTGATTTGACATGGTTCCTATGGCTGGATGCCCTTCCTAACACCAATTACTCCAAGGGTGTAATGGGTGCTTTTTATGTGCCACTGGAACAGGTGCCATTTACAGCACACCAGCAACAGCCACAATAGTTTCATTTGGCTTGATGAGTCCTCTCAAGCACAGCATATTACCAAGGTCTCAGTCAGTAGTCATCCCCTCCACAAGACCCAACATTCAAAGATCATGCTTCACCACCTTATCCCTCGCCTCTGTGAGGCCCAACATTCAAAGATCATGCTTCACCACCTCATCCCTTGCCTCTGTGAGGCCCAACATTTGAAGATCATGCTACTGGCAATGGCCACGATTACAATTTCTCAAGTGCCATTTACATGACACCAGCATCAGCCATAACTGCAATTTCACTTGGCTTGACAAGTCTTCTCAAGCACAGAATATCACCAAAGGCCTCAGTCACTAGTCATCGCTTCTATGAGGCCCAACATTCGAAGATCATGTTTCACCACCTTATACCATGTCTTCCTGGGTCTACCTCTTCCACAGTTAGAGATCAGCACTTCTTTACACAGCTGTTCTTGTCTATATGCATCACCATCCATACAAATAAAAACAATACAACTTAAAAGTAAATTTTTATTAACGTTTTATAAAAATGTACATGTATTAAAAAGGATTAACTCTCTTTGACTAGTAAATGGCACATAGATTACAAAATATGGTCTGCTTAAGGTATAACAAAAGTCTCTCTTGAATTTTCCCAAATAAAGTTGGGGAAAGAGAGATTGTTTCATGTGTGACAACGTCATATGGATTCTTGAGCCAATGAGGGAGCCTCTACAGGGTCTGTTGATCAGCGAAATTTCCTCAAAATTACATTATTATACAAAACAAAGGACACACTGAACAAAGTAGTCCGAGATACAAACAAAGGGTGGGGTGGCCACCCCGGAACAACTTTTCATCGTGTCTGCTCAAGCAGGTTTTACCTAAGGCTAAACAATGTATGGATTCTTTTGTATATAACATGAAAAATTATGTCACAGCATATAAACCAAAACATTTTTGCAGATGGATCTGTTAAAAGACTATAACAAAATTGAACTTTTATCAGTGTCTGTGTGTGTATGCATGAATTTGTGGGCATGTGTGTATGCTTGCAGAGGTTTCTGCATGTGTGCATGTAAGTGTATGCATGAGTGCGAGCGTGTGTATATATAACAGTAACAACTTTTTCATCACAAAACAGCTTTTCTTACATTGATAAAATTGACATATTTTTCATTATTTTTATTAACAAACCCATGGCATTTGACACAGTGTGCTTGTGGTATGAGTAAACCTTATATAATACAATACTTTACAACTTAGATATATGAACAAATCTACATATGAAATACCATTGATCAGTGACAAGAACGAAAAACTTTAGATATCAACAGCACATGATCAAACCATGCTATAAAGTTAGATATGGCCTGGGTCTATACTGGCCAAAACCTATCAAAGTTATAAATATATATATATATATAAACATATGATGGACTCTCTCATCGTTAGATGACATATGAGGGTTCGACAATTTCTTACCAAACAACCACACAGATGATTTGTTTATAGTGATCAAATGTTTGTGTACACATAAGCTCACTCCCTCCATCAGATCGACATTACCTGTACAGGTGCAACGGGTGCCACATGTCAGATATATATATCACTTAAGCATTACAAAACTAATAACTTTCATATTCATGGCTTTGATGAAGCTATAAGGTGTTATTCAGGTGCTCAGCTATGAGTCCACTGCATCTTATAGCAGAAACAACTGTATGCTGATGAAGTTCATAACATAACAGCTTTTACCTTTGCTATCTCATTTTCAAATATATGAAAAAGAACGAACAGACCTAATGTAATAGATAGAAGTGAATCTAAATATAAATCTGTCTGAAATGCAATCCATTTTGGATTGAAAAAAAACCTTAAGAAAACCGAAAAATCAAATGGATTTTCAAACATCATACTGTTTCAAGTACAGATTGTTCCTGCAAATTGATTGAGGATTAAACAAGTCATGATATCGTCTTCAAAATTCAACTCAGCTCTGTTGGTTTGAAATAAATATATAAAAATAAAAGCATGTAAAATGAAAAGTATGCGACTTATTTACATATTCATAATATGGTTGGTTTTTTTTTTGTTTCATTTGGAAAGTAAAAGTAACGCAAGTTTATGAAAACAATAAACACAGAAGACATACAATAAAAGAATGATAAATAAAATAGAGATATATAGAATTATATGTTCTATATATTCTGTCATGAGGTAAAATTATTTAACATTAAAACTTAAGATTTTACCTTGCATATATATGTATGTGTGTGTGTGAATTTTGTTTATACATAATTTTATTTATATATAAATATATATATATACACACAAACATATGCACAGGTGTTTGTGTATATGTAATATATATATATATATATATATATATATATATATATATCGGAAGGTTTGGAGATGATGTACAGGTATTATATATTAGAAAAATTGAGGTAATCAGATCAGATGGTTCATATTTGTAGATATTTATTTATATATTACATTTTTTACATATATATCATATCATTCGGATTAGCGCTTGCTCCCATTCTAGTGGGTTTTCAAATCAAATCAGTTGTGGGTAGTTTGAACCTTTTTATAGTTTCGTAGTAGTGGTTGAGGAGGAAGTGAGGCAGAGAGAAAATATGTGTGTATGTGTGTGTGTGTGTGTGTGTGTGTGTGTGTGCGCATTTATATCTGAGAGTGAAGAAGTGTTATTTCCGTTGGTCTGCTGGACCCCCTGTGGTTTTATAAGAACTTTGGCTGTCCATTTCAATGTCACTGAGTGTGTGTTGTGCATAGGTTGGCCTGGCAAATGTCATTTGGGGTCACACTTTCTATGATCATTCTGTGGAGGTGTGTGTGTGTGTGTGTCTCTGTGTGTCTGTGTGTGTTTTTGTTGTGGTTTGTGTGTGTGTGTGTGCGCATTTATATCTGAGAGTGAAGAAGTGTTATTTCCATTGGTCTGCTGGAACCCTGTGGTTTTATAAGAATTTGGCTGTCCATTTCAATGTCACTGAGTGTGTTGTTGTGCATAGGTTGGCCTGGCAAATGTCATTTGGGGTCACACTTTCTATGATCATTCTGTGGAGGTGTGTGTGTGGTGTGTCTATGTGTGTCTGTGTGGGTTTTTGTGGTGGTGTGTGTGTGTGTGTGTGTGTATGTGTGTGTGTGTGTGTCTGTGTGTTTGGAGAAGGGGAGAGAGACAAAGAGAAAAGGGAAAATAAAAATAATAATAATAAAAATAAAAAATTAAAAAAATAAAAAAATAAAAATAAAAATAAAATAAAAACAAAAAATAAAAATAAAATAAAATAAAAATATAAAGAATAAATAAAAATATAAAGAAAAAAATAAAAAATAAAAAATAAAATAAAAATAAAAATAAGGGAGGAAGTGGAGAAGAAAAAATATTTTTGTGTGTTGATATTTATACCAACACATATATATACACACACAAGACTTATACATAAATATTTGAAAAAACCTTTTAATCGGTTCAAATGAACAACCAAACAACGGAAATAACACTTCTTCACTCTCAGATATAAATGCGCACACAACACACACACACGCACACACACACAACACACCACATACACACATATTTCTCTCTGCCTCACTTCCTCCTCAACCACTACTACGAAACTATAAAAAGGTTCAAACTACCACAACTGATTTGATTTGAAAACCCACTAGAATGGGAGCAAGCGCTAATCCGAATGATATGATATATATGTAAAAAATGTAATATATAAATAATATCTACAAATATGAACCATATGATCTGATTACCTCAATTTGTCTAATATATATATATATATATATACACACACACATAACATATTCGTGTGTGCCTGTGTATTTATATATGGTATTGTGTGTGTGTAAGGTAAATGAAGATGTCTATGTACAAGTATTTATAAGTGTGAATATATTCTTCACAATATATGAAGATGTCTGTGTGTTGGGTATCCCTCACGTATATCTTTGTTTCACATTAAATAGTAATGTGCATGTGTGTGCTGGTGAGCCTGCCTGTGTATATGTGTGCGTACAAGCATATGTCTGAGCTTCTGTGTGTGTATAATGGGACTAAATGTCAGAAATAATATAAAATATAACCGGATGATAACAGAACTGTCGACAAAGAGACATTGGAACGCTTGATTTGAAAACCACGGGTGACCTTTACACTATATCTCTATCTACAGTAGAGACACCACACACAAGCTAGTTGCCACAATAAACACTGCCGGAAACAGAATCATGGAGGTCAACTCAATCCCTAACCCTAACCAACAGCAAGCCATGGAGCACCTATGGGAGATTATTCCCACAAGAATGACTGAATACATTAGGAGGGAACTAAGAGGAGAAGGAGAGAATGAAGAATTGTTGATGATGATGATAATAATGATGATGATGTAATTGTAAAGGTTGACTAGGTATTTCTGAGAGCAACAATGTCTTTTATCTGTTGGTCAAGTTCAGCTATTATCTTGTCCTGAGATGTGTAGACCCCAGTCCGAAGAAGAATATCTCTCTCTTCAATAAGTCTGGCTACATGCTCATCCAGACTGGCATTGCTAGGGTTGTGGTAAGAGTGAGGGTTCTGACCCATCTGGTTCTTGATCACCTGAGATGAATGTTGCTGATTTAATAAATGCTGCTGCTGTTGTTGCTGCTGCTGCTGCTGTGGCTGCTGTTGTTTTTGTTCTTCAGCCAAACGTATTCTGAAAATAGAAAACATCTTATAAATTACAAATTTAATTTGATAACAAAAAGATTTTTCATTTCATTTTCATATTTGCTCTCTTTTCTCTTTTACTTGTTTCAATCATTTGACTGCAGCCATGCTGGAGCACCGCCTTTAGTCAAGCAAATCAACCCTAGGATTTACTCTTTGGAAGCTTAGTACTTATTCTATCAGTCTCTTAGGCCGAACTGCTAAGTTACAGGGATGTAAACACACCACCATTGGTTGTCAAGCAATATTGGGGGGACAAACACATACACACAAACATATACACACATACATACATATATATATATATATATACATATATACGACGGGCTTCTTTCAGTTTCTGTCTACCAAATCCACTCACAAGGCTTTGGTCGGCCCGAGGCTATAGTAGAAGACACTTGCCCAAAGTGCCATGCAGTGGGAATGAACCCAGAACCATGTGGTTGGTAAGCAAGCTACTTACCACACAGCCACACGCATGTTGGCACACGCATGTTACCACACAGCCACACGCATGTTGGCACATGTTATACTATACATTGGGAGGGTTATCATACCAACAACAAACAGATCTGATGTAGTAGGGTATGTCATTGATGAGGTCATGAATGACAATGAAAAAACTGTGACAAACCTAGCTGATTGACTGATGATTAACCAAATGAATAATCAAACAGTTGATTAGTTAATTAGTAAAATGATTAACCAATTGACTAATAATGGTTTCAAATTTTGGCACAAGGCCAGCAATTACGGGGGAAGGTCCAAGTCAATTATATAGACCCCAGTGTTCAACTTGTACTTATTTAAACAACCCCTAAAGGATAAAAGGCAAAGTCGACCCTGCCAATTGACTAATAATAATAAATGTGTTTATTATTGGCATGATGACCAAGAAAGAAATCTGATGCTTTAATATTTGTCTCTTAGTTTTAAATTTGTAATTTTTTTACTCAACTTTTGTCAAAATATAAACTTACAGCTCAGCTACAATACCAGTGATTCATGGTGCGTTTTTATTTATGTTCATAGTAGCTTAGTGGTTAGGGTATTCAGCTCATGATTGTAAGTTCAATTCCTGACAGCGCACAGTGTCCTTGAGCAAGATACTATATTTCACAGGGTTGCAGCCCACTCAGCTGGCAAAAATGACTAATGCATATTTTTCAAAGGGCCAGCCTAATCACATCCAGTGTCATGCTGAATCTCCCTTTAGAACTATGTTAAGGGTACATATGTCTGTGGAATGCTCAACCACTTGCATACTAATTTCACAATTGGGCTGTTCTGTTGACTGGATTGACTGGAACCCTTGTTGTCATATACATTGGGATTTTAGCCATTTCAATAAATGATTTTAAGCACACACACACCTCACATGCCTTTTCTGGAATTGAACTTGTGACCTTACAATCAGCTGAGTACCCTAACCATTAAGCTACTATGAACATAAATAAAAACACACCACAAATCACTGGTATCGTATCTGAGCTGTAAGTTTATATTTTGACAAAAGTACATTGTCAATAATTCTTATTCTCATACAGAAAAGGCATGTGAGGTGTGTGCGTGTGTGTGCTAAAATGTGTAAAATGAGATTCCTTCTTGTTCCAATTGTGTATTTAAAAAATATGATCACTGTAGAACAGAAAGCAAAAACAAAAGAAGTTTTTCCTTCTAAAGCTAAGGGACAGTATTAAAACATCAGATTTCTTTCTCCAACACCTCACAAACTTAACTTCACTGTATTAAGATCTAGGTTCGTAACATTAGCTGGGCCCAGAATTTCTAGTAAATGATTCGTGGATTTATTTTAAATTGGTAAATTGTCTTGCTGGACATGCTATAAAGATTCAAAAACATGTTTCGCACTGCATTTTGTCAAGATCGCCTGTAGTTCTATGATATAAATTTCCCTTTTCAAAGAGACCTAAATTAAATCCTTCCATCAAACTTTCATGTTACATTATGCTTAAAACATGTGTTTAATAGTGCACCAGACTCCAGTCTGATTTGGCATGGTTTCTACAGCTGGATGCTCTTCCTAACACCAAGCACTTTACAGAGTGTGCTGGGTGCTTTTACATGGCACTGCACAGGCACGTTTACGTGGCACCACATGGACACTTTTATTGGCACCACACATGCACTTTTACGTGTCATCACATGGGCATTTTTACGCAGTACTGCCATGAGTGCTTAAGACCACCATAAGGATCAGTTTTCACACTCCTGCTGCAGAGCATAAGTTTTTTTGAGTACAGCAAGGAAACCTAGGACATTTACCCCATCCCCCCCATGGACAATAACCCCCAAAGACAATTACCCCTGAGGACAACAGATGATGATCTAAAACTTCTTAATATATTAGAGAGGAGTAATTAACCAAGGAGGGTAATTGTCCTAGGGAACTGTCCTATGGCGGGGAGTAATTGTCTTGATATGACAGCAAGGTACCAGGCACCTCAGTTCTTTGTCATCTCACCTAAAAGGTTCGGTGTCTTGAGGTCGTTCTTCAGTACTTCGTATTATTTTAAAAATTAATTGAAACAAAAGCAATGTTTCAAAAAAATCATGGTAACAAAAGGGTTAAAGTGATCTAAATTAAAACCATCTATCAAACTTTCATGTTAATTTATGCTCCAAACACCACTTACTCTGTGGAGTGGCTGATATTTGGAAGGACATTTGGCTATAGAAACCAAGCCAAAACAGACTGGAACCTGGTGCAGCTCTCCAGCTTTCCATCTCCAGTCAAACCGTCCAACCCATGCCAGCATTGAAAATGGACCTTGAATGATGATGATGGTTTTACTAGATTATTTATTATTTACAAAATTAATTGAAATGAAGGCAGAGTATTTCACTAAAAACATGGTAACAAAAGGTTAACTCCAGTAAATGTTTCATATCGCTTTGCTTCAACAAAGGTTCCTACGACATCTTTGCAGTGATATTCATTCAGCTTCTCTCCAGAATGGTTTCAAATAGTTTCAACCAAGAAGCTTTCAAAGCAATTCACATTTCATAAAACCTTGTTAAAACAAAATGAGATTAAAGTAACACTTAATTGCAATTCAGCTGATATTACTAATTTACATACAGGTGCAATCATGGCTGTATGTAAATGAAGTTTGCTTCCCGACTGTGGTCTCGAGTTCAGTTCCACTGTGTGGCACCTTGGACAAGTGTCTTCTACTATACCTCCTACTCAACCAAAGCCTTGTGAGTGGATTTGGTAGACAGAAACTGAAAGAAGCCTACTATATATATATGGGGTGTGCACATGCACATGTTATTGTCTCTTGCCTTGATTTTGCATGACAGTTGTAATTAAGCATCACTGTCAAGCAAGCAGTATCCTTCGTTTCCAGTCTTCTTTGAAAGCATGTCTGGCATGGGGAAATATTACCTTACTTGGAAAAAGGTGAGGGTTGGCAACAGGAAGAGCATCAAGCTGTAGAAAATCTGCCTCAACAAATTCCATCTGAACTATGCAAACATGGAAAAGTAGACTACGATGATGATGATAATAATAATAATAATACAAGCAATAAAACTACTAACTTATTCAACTCATTCTTGATCACTTCTAATTCTAGTTTGTCACTCTTTATGCTCTCTTTCTCCTCGTTAGCCAAATATCGTAACTTTATTTGCTCCAGTTCATCTTGCTGTTTTTTAAGCTGGGCTTTGGCAGTGACTTGCTCACGATGCTTGAGGCGGGCAACTTCTTTTAATGCACGTCCCCACTGCTGCTTATAGTGGATTTTTGATTTCAGTGCATTATCAAGTTTTTTCTCCAACTCCACCTGCAAAAGTAAACATATTTAAATAGTTTAAAAGATGAAATATAATAACTAAGTGGTTAAAGTAATTACACTACCAGTCATATAATCTTGAGTTCAAAATCTTACTATTATTGTTGTTATAACAAAGTATACAGTTCTGCTTGCTTCAGTTTTCTAACCTGATAACAGGTCCAATGCTTACTTCACAACTAATAAAGAATAGAGAGAATATCCTAAAGTATAACATTTGCTTCAACAATATTGAAGGTTATTAAGAACTATCCCACCAATGAGTGACAGTAAGTTCTGAACAGACAAAGTCTGCAGTGCAAATATATTTCTCCAGTGAGCCAGTTCACTTCATTTACTCTTCACACCTGCAATTTCCAACTGTTGCCAGAAGCCTAGAAATAGGCTCCACCCATTAAGACTACAACAACAGCAACAGCAGCAGCAGCAACATCGTCATCATCATTTAATACTCACTATGTTTGCATGGCTCAGACAGAATTCACTGAGGTAAATATTCTACAGCTGGATGCCCTTCTTGTTGCCAACCCTTACCTGTTTCCAGGTAAGGTAATATTTCCCCATAGCCAGATGTGCTTTCATGAAAGGTTGGAAATGAAGGACACCTCCAGCATGACAGTGATGCTTATTCACAACTTTCATGTGATGTCAAGACATGGCAACACAAACACACACACACACATCTCCATGCACACTCATACACATGTACATTCATACATGCACACACAAAACATTTTCCTCTTAGTTCCTGTCTACCAAATCCATTCACAAGGCTTTGGTCAACCAAGAATATAGTAGACGATTGTTGCTCAATGTGCCACTCCATGAAACTGAATCCAAAACCATATGGTTGAGGAGCAAATTTCTTAACCACAGAGCCATAATTGCTTCAGTATATTGCACAAAGATAACACAGTTAACAGTGAAGAATTGTACAATTAGGACTCATAAAATATTCTAATCTAATTCATTTCACACATGCTAATTAAAAAAACTAAATGTAGGGTACAAATAAAATAAAAATTACATTCCGCAACAATGTAATACTGTTCATAAGCAATCACTACAAACTGCATTTTAATTGTGGCAATACTTACTTTTTCAACTGTTAAAATATTAATCTCGGATTGCAGACGGACCTCAGGTTTACTATTTTCTTGTTCTTTGAAAATGCTGAACTCTTTACTCAGTGCTGTATACCGCTTCTCAGCATCCAATAACTTTAAAAGTGAGAAAAAAATAAAACAGAGTGAGTCAACAACCTTTGGCTTACCTATTCATCACAAGAAAGTTTGAGTTAACCAAGTTGATGTGATATCAGCCTAAAAACTGAAGAACTGATAATTCATAGTTAACTAATAATCATCATCAGCCTTTAACATCTGTTGCATGGATAGGATGGTTTGACCAGAGCTGGCAAGCTGGAGAGCTGTACCATGTTCCAGTCTGGTCTGGCTTGGTTTCTACAGCTGGATGTCCTTCCTAATGCCAACTACTTTACAGCATGTAAAATGTGCTGTGTAAATGAAAAAAAAAATAGCTAACACAAGGAGATACAACTAAACCTTTAAGCAATTACCTGTAACTCCTGATTTTTCAGTGCTAAACTCAAGTATGACTATGTACAAAACAATCAGCAAATATATTCTAACTACACTCATCATCATTATCATTTTGAAGTCCACTTTTCCATGCTTATATGGGTTGGACAGAGTTTATTGTTGTTGTTACTGTTGTAGTCTTAGTGGGTGGAGCCACACAGTTTATTGTGCAGCCAGATGCCTTTGCTGTTGCCAGCCCTCACATGTTTGCAAACAAAGTAATATTTCTCTCTGGCCAGAAATGTTCTCACAAGATAATGGAAATAAATGACACTGCATGTATGCATACATGCATACACACACACATACATACATACATACATACAATAGGCTTCTTTCAGTTTCCATCAATTAAATCCACTCACAAGGCTTTGTTTGGCCAGGGAAAATAGAAGACAATACTTGCCCAAGGTGCCACAGAGTGGGGACCAAACCCCAAAACCATGTGGTTAGGAAGCAAACTTCATAACCACACAGGCACACCTGCACTTCTGAGTTCAAATTCTGCTGAAGTTAACTTTACCTTTAATCCTTTTAGGGATCAATAAAAAACACAACCAATCCTTGACAGTGGATTGGTCAAACTGTAAAAACATCAGAGCGGCTACCTTGTGGTATTTGTTCCAACACTTTGCATTTTGAATTCAAATCCCATTAAGGCCTACTCAAGTGCTAGATATAATTTGTCAACTGGTTTATCATCACAATTTGGCATTAAGGATGACTTGAGCAGAGACCAATCTGTTGCAAGCATCTACAAAAATCCACTCAGAAGGCTTTTGTTGGCCCAAAACTATGGTGATGATGGTGACAGTACTAGTATTTGTGATGGATATGATAATGTCAATGAAAACAGAAAACAATATCCTGAACAAAAAATGAAATACAAATATTCAAAAATATATCTTTACCTCCTGTTTGTATTTAGAGACCAATCCTTCATATTCTGATGTTTTCACTCTGAATAAAATGAAAGAATGAGAAATATTGGGTCATTCCATAAATAATGCATCTTTTTATACTTTTATTTTTCAAAATTAAGATAAACAAAGTTCTTCTTTAATCTAAAATATACTCTGCAGTTTCTACAATGCTCTTCCATTTATCTGGTAGACTTGCAAGGCCCCTCTTCCAAAATTCACTTGTCTGTGACAAAAAATACTCCTCCAGTACTGTTCTGACCTCATCTACAGAATTCATATTTCTACTGTCCAAATGATCTTGAAGACCTCAGAATAATTGATAATCAGATGGGGCAATGTCTGGCGAATATGGTGAGTGGGCATCGTTTCCCATTCAAATTGCTCCAGCCTTCAGAATGTCATCCTCACTGTATGTGGCCAAGCATTATCCTGATGGAAGAAACCTTTCGTCTTGAAACCAAAGATGGTTGTTTTTCTTCTAGTACTGACTTAAGCCACTCAAGCTGCTTGCAGTAGATCTCCTTTGTTGTCGTTTGGTTTGGGTTTAAAAGTTCAAAGTGGACTAAACCTTTCATATCCCTCCACACAGATAACACCTTATGTGGGTGAAGACTTTCTTTAGCCTGGGGTGCCAATGTTTCTCCTTTCCCTACCCACTATCTTCTATGCTTGACATTTTTATAGAGAACCCATTTCTTGTAAGCAGTTACTATTCAGCCCCAAAAAGGTTCATTCGTGGGACATGACAACAAAGAAGCTCACACATTCACTCTCTGCATGCGATTAGAAAAGTTTGTAAGGAGCCCATTGACCCAATTTGCTGACTTTCCCAATGGCACACAGGTGTCAATGAATGGTTGAATGACCAAATCCAAGTTTCTCTGCTAGTTCTTCAACAGTTACGATGGGATTTTGTTCCACCAAGGTTTGCAGGATGTTCTCATCAAGCTCTACAAATCTCCCAGGACGAGGCTCATCTTCTAGGTTGTAGTTGCCAGCTCAGAATTTCTAGAACCACTGTTGACACTGGCTTATGCTTATTGTCCAACCCCCATATACTGCATTAATATTCCATTGCATTGTTGCCTTTATTGAACTCATAAAGCAAAATATGCCGAATATTCCCTTTGTCACTTCCATAATAGCTTTGAAAAAATAACTGTTAAAATTGAACTGCACTCTTCAAAACTTGCACTAAGAAAAAGTACAAGGTAAAATTACTACCTGCTTTTATCGCAAGCTGATGCAAGAAGTTTATCCTGAACCCCTCTGACTTTTAGTTAATGTAATTTGAAAAAACCACATTATTTATGGAATGATCCAATATATGTAACAAATTATTTGCCAGGGTATGAAGAGCATATAAGGGATATACAGCCAGTATTTCCTCCTATGCCTAAAATTATGGTATTATGCTTATATAATATTTATTTCTGTGTTTCTTCAGATGGGTTTATCTTTTTCTACACAAGTCTATGTCTGAAAAACAGAGGTTTTGTATAAATTGTTGAATTGCAGCTGCCTCCAGCAGTCAAGTATCCATCACTGACAAGACCAAGCAAGGTCGAAATCACATGATCTGGGGTTCTTGGCATTGGAAATGACAGATTTATCTCTCCACTAGCAATATAAACAAAAGGGTATTTCACATCAAAAAGCCTATATGAGAGTTTCTCTTATGGTAATTACTGCAGTAAAGTTTGTTCAAATAGAACATCCACGTTTAAGTGGGGGATAAATTGTTAAAGCTGAAAGTGAATTATTTTTTAAATGTTAAAAGCAGTAAACAACCTTTCTAACTGGATGCGATGTTCACAGTCATCTTGGAGTCTTTGAGAAGCTTCTTTCATTTCAGCCAACTTACGTTCATGTTCTCGATTCTGATCATTTCGCAGCTGGACTACCTGAAGCATAAAATAGTAACATTTGAATTATTCACAACATATGTTTGGTGTGATTATACATGATGCCTGTGTACAGACATCTACACTACATGGCAATGAAACAGGAGCTGTGACTGCACATGATATGCAAAGGCTTCAAAGAAATGAAGCCACTATGCTCCACTGGATGTATAATGTCAGTGTGCATGTACAACAAAATGCACCCAATGGGTTCCTTTCTGTTTTTATCTATCAAATACACTTACAAGACTACAGTCAGTCCGAGGCTCTAGTAGGAAATACTCGCCCAAGGTGCCATGCAGTGGGTCTGAACCTGAAATCATGTGATTGGGAAGCAAACTTCTTAGCCACACAGCCAATCCTGTAGTTATTGAATACTTTCCAAAACTACCTCCTGGATATCACCAGTATCTTTTTGTTTTTTGGCCCTATGTGTATTTGTAGATTACAAACAAAAACATATACAAAAGGGAACAGATAAAGAGTGAAATATTGATGAATTTAACTGCTCACCTCTTTTTCTTTGGCAGTTAATTCTTGTTCTTTCTTAGCTAAATCTTTTAAGGCTTTCTGCAAAGTTTCTTCCAATTGGTTGTATTCTGAAAGCTACATAAAAACATTTTTTTCATATCAAAGAATATATTTATATTTTGCCAACACTAGTATCAGAAAAGAAATACACAGACTTAAATACCTTTTAGGTTTCAGCTTGCTAACCCTAATATCATAAAAGAAAGAGGAGTCAACTAATTTTTACTCTATGAAAACACAAGCCTTATTTTACTTTGTGCTTCTCCATAAGTTATCTTGCAACTCAAATTCTGCAACTTTTGCATTCTATTTGATACAATAAAATACAATGAGAATAAATAAACATTATATTTGGCAGAGTAATCTAAATGCTAGTGTTATGTGTTAAGTATGAGAGTGAGCTGAAATGTTCATGGGCTGACTATGAAGGAGCAATGCTAGAGCTGTGAAATCTTGCATGCATTAATTTCAATGCTTCTTATTAATAACTATATTGTTTCTTTCCAGGTAAACTAACATCTCACAGTTCAGAGAAGACTTCAAAAGTAACTAGTAGCAACTTCTGTTTGAAAATAAACTAAATTTGATATTGTGGTGTTAACAAGTACCTGCAGAAAAAGGGTTTAGCCTCCGTGGACATTCATGCTGACATGGTTGCTACATTAGGGGATGACACTCCAGCTTTATCAACAGTGCAAAAGTGGGCAGCAGAATTTAGGAGGGGACCAGAAAGTCATGAGAGATGACCAAGGTCTGGACGTCCTGCAACTGCCACCACCAAGGAAAACATTTATTATGTTTACCACATGGTGACTGATGACAGGCAATTGACTATAAATAGCCAATGTTATTAGCATATCTCATGAGTTGAGAATATTCTACACAATGAACTTGGCATGATAAAGGTTTCTGCTCAGTGGGTACCATGTCTTCTGACACCTAATCAAAAGTGCACCAGGTTGATCACATCACAATAAAATCTGACATTGTTTGAGGCAGACCCAATTGCTTTCCTTGAACATCTCCTGACCCAGGATGAGTGTTGGGTTCATCACTTTGGGCCAGAAACAAAGATATCACTTCAAAAGGGACACACCATCAATGGAGAGTACTATGCCAACTTGCTATAGCAATTACAGAAGGCTATCAAGACTGAATGCCCAGCAAAACTGACAAAAAAATTCTTGTTTCATCAAGACAATGCTCCAGTTAACAAATCCTTGTTTTCAATGGCTGTTGTGCAGGACTGTGGCTTTAACTGGTTGATCAATCTCCCTGTTCTCTTGATTTAGCCCCATCTGACTATCATCTATTCCCCAACATGAAAAAACACTTGGCTGGGAAGCAGTATTGCAGTGATGATGATGTCATATCTGCTGTTTAGGACATTTTTTGACTAACAAGACGAAAGCACATTATGTACATTATTTACATTTGACAGATATTTGTCCTCATCTTGTTTGTCGTTAACACAACATTTTGGCTGATGTACCCTCCAGCCTTCATCATTGATGAAGGCTGGAGGGTATATATGCTGAAACGTTGTGTTAACAACAAACAAGATGAGGACAAATATCTGTCAAATGTAAATAATATACATAATTCCTCAACTCTTAAATATAGAACTGTAAGATGAAAGCATCTTCACCAATAGGATCCAAACGCTGCATCACCATGAAAGTATCTTGGTCAGCTTGTGAATATTTCAGAAAACTCTCGTAATTAAGTTATCAAAATAAAGTTTAATGAAGAATGCTAAGTTATAATAATGTCAATTACAAATGAAAATATTTTACATGTGATTTATTAGTAGCAAAAATAGAATGCGGACAAACCTTCTTCTTTAGAACTACTTCTCGCTCCCTGTCTCTTTTCTTCCATTCATCAGCCAAAACTCTCATGTAAGAAATTTCTTTCTGTTTCAACTAAAAACAAAGAAGAAAGAATTAATACTATTGAGCCATAGATATTTTATACACATTTATATATTCATAATATATATCTCAACTTCAGATTACATATATATATATATATATATATATATATATATATATA
Organism: Octopus sinensis; assembly: GCF_006345805.1. Classification (NCBI taxonomy): domain Eukaryota; kingdom Metazoa; phylum Mollusca; class Cephalopoda; order Octopoda; family Octopodidae; genus Octopus; species Octopus sinensis. The sequence continues at coordinate 139,532,787 of NC_042998.1, read as the reverse complement.
TATCTCAACATATTACACACACACATATATGTAAAAGAGAGAAAGAGATCATCACCATCCTCATTATTATTTTAACATCCACATTACCATGCTTGCATGGATCAAATAGAATTTCTTGAGTCACATTTCTGCAGCTGCATGACTGCCATTCTGTTGTCAACCCTCACCTGTTTCCAAGCAAGATAATATTTCTCCATGGCTGGGCATGTTTCCACAGAAGATTGGAAATGAATGACACAGCTTGTATGACAGTGACACTAATTTACAACTATCACATGATGTTAAAACAAAAAGACTGCTTTCTTAATCTACACAAATACATACATGTATGTATGTACACACATATACATACCTACATACACACAATGGGCTTCTTTCAGTTTCTATCGACCAAATCCACTCACAAGGATTATATCGACCTAGTGCTATAGAAGACACTTGGCCAAGGTGCCATGCAGTGGGACTGAACCTGAAACCACCTTCTTAATGACAGTCATGCCTGTGCGCCCATCCTTCATTTCATTATTTCCTAATGATTAAAGTTATTGATTTGCACTGTACTCTTAATCAGGAATACAGAAAGTTTCGTTTCAATAGAGGCTTACTTCATTTTCAAACTTCTGCTTCTGAGCTTCTTTCCAAATTTCCAGTTCCATAGCAACTTGATACTCCTTAGTTTCTCTTAGATCTTTCTCAGGATTTTTGAGTTTGTTAGCATTGGTATTAGAATTCTCTTGAGGTACACTGTGGACCTGGAAGCAAACAAAAGAAATAATAATAACAAATACAATCTTTAGTTTAAAATTTCATGTTCTTTCCTTTTAATTATATTCAAATGCCTTATTGCTGTTTATAAACATAACCATATGTGAAGGCAATGCACCTTTACACGTGTGTGTATATGTGTGTGTGTTAATGAATAAGGACATGGTTGCAGGTGTGTATGGGTGTACATGCACATGTATCGTATGCCTATATTCTGCACTACCTCATAAAATTGTGATGTTTATTGACAGTGATATTTATTGACATCTCATTGTCAGTAAATCATCCAGTCACTTAGTGCTTTCAAGGAGGTGTGGAATGAAAATTGCTTAAGTTAAAAATTAGTTAAGAGTTAGCAGCAGGAAAGGCATCCAGCTGACAATAAAAAACATCACCTCAATAATATACAATGTTCTAACTCATGCTGACATGAAAAAAATGCACATAAAAAAGAAACAAACAATTCATCTTTGAACATATTCAAATTACAGTAACTTAAAATGAAGTCCTAGGTGATAAGTTTACCAGTTTAAAGGACAATCTTAGGAGAAATTTGTGATCAGTTTACTGAAATATGGTAAGAGTGAAGGGAAAAGTGAAAGTGCTGAGTCATCTTACCTGAGATGATGTGTCATTTAATATGATGCGTTGGTCGTGGATGGCTCCCCAGTCTTCTAGAGTTAAAACCACAGTAAGGGTAGCTATTTTCTGTTTTCCCCTGTAGATGTAAGTAGTAAAACAAAAATGCTTAATAAATTCTAAAGGAATTCTTCATAAAAAATAAAACACAGATTATATATATATTTTAAAACTTACAGCAACATTATCATTTATTATAAGTTTTCTACATTGGCCTGCGTAGGACGATTTGACAGGAACTAGCAAGTCAGAACGCCGTACCAAATTCTGCTGGCTGTCTTGGCCGGATATCCTTGCTAACATGAACCACTTTACAGTGCACTGGGTGCTTTTTATGTAATACCAGCAGCAGTGAGGTCACCAAGTAACTTACAAGACAAGACCTCTCAACAGACCATTTAATTGATGTAAGCATGGTTTAATAGGTGCAGATGTGGCTGTTTAGTTTAGAAGTTTGTTTCCCCAAGCACATAATTTCAGGTTCAGTACCACTTTGGATGCTATAGTAGAAGATACTAATCCTTGGATTAGTATCTTCTACTATAGCGCCAGGACAACCAAAGCCTTGAGATTGGATGTGGTATACTGAACCTGGAAGAAGCCTATCATATATCATCATTTTAACATCCACTTTTCCATGCTTGCATGGGTTGGACACACACACATATATATGTAGGTATATGTATGCGTGTATGTATGTATGTAGGTATATGTGTGCACATATGTATGTATGTAGGTATATGTGTGTACGTATTAATGTGTCCTTGTCTTGACATTGCATGAGGGCTGCAAACAAACATCACTGCTAAACAGTGTCCATTTCCAATCTTCCATGGGAAAATATCTTGCTCGAAAACAGGTGAGGGATGGCAACAGAAAAGACATCCATCTGTAGAAAACTTTCCTCAACAAATTTCATCTGACCCATGCAAGCATGGAAAAATGGAAGTTAGAATGATGTCGATGATGATGATGACTTGATATATCAATGTCTTTACTGTAATTTATACATTGATGTTTTTACTGTAACTGATGTCTCAAGTCTTTGCTATAATTAATAGAGGAATGGCTAAAGAATGAAAGACACTTTGGCAATAAACTATAAACTTACTCATCAGCTGAAGACACTACAAGGGTATCTTTGTGCACTTGTCTCCATCCATTGCCATTTGATGAATCCTGAGGATAAGAAATTAAAATCACATGGTTATACTGACATTTGAGAGAAGGTGTGAGTATATACCGAGATAAATGTATAGATAAAAAATATTTGGCTAAACCTTAGAAATCATGTGTGTATATATGTGTGTGTGTGTGTGTATATACACACACACATATATATACACATATACAGTTTACTACTACTACTACTACTACTAATAATAATAATAATAATAATAATAATGATGATGATGATGATGATGATGATGATGAAAATAAAGAGTTCTCTTTTGCATAAAGAGCAAACTGTGTCAAGCATGTGAGAAAAACAGTAAATGCCAAAGATCTAAAACTGAAAGAAATTTATTTAGTATGATTTGTTGGATGGGCAATGGTAATTTGCATCAAAATATAATATTCTTCTGATAGGGTTTTGAAAGATGACTTCAGTATTTGTGGCTAATAACATACAACAAAGCAAAAGCTTGTGTCCTACAATTCAAAGATGTTATTCATAGCCCAATATGTTTTTACACATATTGTCTGAGATGAAAAAATTTCTCCTGAGACTAGTTTCATAGCAGAAGGTCTTCCTGCATTCAAGTGTACACAAATGTGTTAAATACCATTGAACATACATATATAATTTACTATTATATTTTTTCTACAATCTTAAAGGTCAATACTGTTCAAACATCAATCACTTACAACAATCCTAGTTTTCTCAGCAGTCAATATTTTTGCTAACGGCAAACGACATATTCCAAGCAAAACATCTTTCGAAAGGTTCCGATCTCTCTCCCAGACTTCAACAAAAAGTGGTACACTACAAATTGAAAAAAGAAAAGCTCAAGGTATTAAAAAGAAGAGAACAAGAAATGTAAAAAAGATACTGTAACAATTACAAAATGTTTGGAATTTACAATGTACACCTTGAAATTCTATAAAGCACAACTGGGATAAAAGACAAATATCAGCAAAGTCCTCAAAATTCCCATATTATCACAAGAATAATATCCCAATCTATGTTTCTCTTGTTTTAAAGTCCACTTTTCCATGCTTGCATAGGTTGGACAGAGTTTACTGAGGTAGGTTTTCTAATGGCCAAATGCCCTTCCTCTTGCCAAACTTGTTTCCAAGCAAAGTAATATTTCTCTATGGTCCAGACATATTTTCACAGAAGATTGGAAATGAAGGACTCTGAATGATCGTAATGCACATTTACAACTATTACATTATATCAAGACAAGGAGAAACAAGCACACATTCAAGCACACCTACACACACACACAAAGTTTCTTTCAGCTTCTGTCAACCAAATTACTCTCAAAGCTTTTGATGGCCCATAGAAGACATTTGACAAAGGTACTGAAGAGCGGGAGCGAACCCAAAACAATGTGGTTGATAAGCAAGGTTCTTAACCACACAGCCATCTTCATCATCATCCTTCAACGTCCATTTTCCATGCTGGCATGGGATGGGTGGTTTGACCATAGGTGGCAAGCAGGAGAACTGCACCAGGTCCCAGTCTGACTTGGCTTGGTTTCTACAGCTGGATGCCCTTCCTAATGCTAACCACTTTACAGTGTGTACTGGGTGCTTTTAAGACATTTAGAAAGCGAGTTATTTACCTGAGAAATGTTTCATGAAGCTGGTCAGTCATGGAAGCAAAATCGAAGGCACAAAAGGAGTGTGGAAGAAACACTTCCGTTCCTTTGGATATTTTTACAGGTGGGTGAGTAAGAATTGGAGCAGCACTTCCAAAGAAAGGATATACATAACTGAAAATAGGAAGTATAGAAATTATTTCATACAAAATATTATACAACATAGAAATGAATTAATACTATATAATGTAATATTTCTAATCATTTAGCATCTGTTTTCCATGCTGGCATGGGTAAGACAGTTTGACTAGGGTCAGTAAATGGGAGAACTGCACCAGGCTCCAGTCTGTTTTGGCTTGATTTCTACAGCTAATACCTATTTCTTTATTACCCACAAGGGGCTAAACACAGAAGGGACAAACAGGGACAGACATAGGTATTAAGTCGATTACATCGACCCCAGTGCGTAACTGGTACTTTATTTATCGACCCCGAGAGAATGAAAGGCAAAGTCGACCCCGGCGGAAATTGAACTCAGAACGTAACAACAGACGAAATACCGCTAAGCATTTCGTCCGGCGCGCTAACGTTTCTGCCAGCTCGCCGCTAATACCAATCACTCCACAGAGTGTACTGAGTGTCTTTTACGTGTCACCGGCACAGGTGCCTTTTATGTGCCACTGGTACAGGTATCTTTCACATGTCACTGGCACTGGCCACAACTACAATTTCACTTAGCTTGATGTGTCTTGGATCAAACAATCAATTATGATTTTGTCTCTAGTTGGGTTCTCATTCAGTTTTGATATCATCAGAAGTACACATGCTTTCTTGTTAGACTAATTATATATGTACACACACAAACACACATATATGTAAGTGCAGGCATGGCTGGGTGGTTAAGAAGCCTGCTTTGCAACTACATGGTTTTGGGTTCAATTTCACAGCATGGCATCTTGAGCAAATATGATCTACAATAGCCCCACACTGACCAGTGCTTTGTGAGTGAATTTGGTAGACAGAAATGCACATGTATGTTTGTCACCTCATCACTGCTTTTTTAACCAGTGTTGGTTTGTTTACATCCACAAAACTTAGTGATTTGGCAAGAGAGACCAGTCTTAAAAGGAAAAAATAAGTACTGAAGTCAGTTTGTTTGACTAAAACCCTTCGAGGTGGTACCCTAACATGGCCCAGTCCAACGACTACAACAAGTAAAAGAGGACAAAAGAAGATACATCATCATCATCATTTTAATGTCCACTTTTCCATGATTCCACAGGCCAGATGGAATTCACTGAAATAGATTTTCTGCGGTAGGATTCACTTCCTGTAGCCTAGCCCCACATGCTTTCCCCTTTTTTTTTCAAACACAAACAGCTGAAATTAAAGTAAACTTACCGTAAGAAAACCAGTCTGATATTTGTAATCTGATTGCCAGCAATACTGGTGAGGTCAATTGAGAATGTGAAATGGTGGAATTGAGCAGGAATAACAACATGTGGTTGGGAAGAACTTTCGCTGTTACCCTTGGAGTTCTTTTCAACTTCTGTTGTTGTTGTTGTTGTTTTTGCTGGGACTGCTTTTGCTGATGATGATACAATTGTTGATGTTGATGACAATGATGATGGTGCTGTAATAAAATTCAGATCAAGATCAAATTAAACAACATTCCTCCCAATATTAATCATCATCATTTAACATCCTTTTTTTTTTTTTCATGCTGTCATGGCACGGGTTGGACAGTTTGACTAAAAAAGACAAGCCATGGTTGAACGCTCTGCTTATCACCAACCACTTTACAGACTGTACAGAATATTTTACTGTAGTACCGACACTACTATCATATGTAAAGACACCACATTTAAATTAATTATTATAAATATATTAACTTGAAACAATCAATACATCAATGGACTAGATGCCTTTAGGCATTATCTATGAGGTAAGTTCATATACTGCAAGGGTCTTCTTTACATTACTAGAGGAAATAAGCACCAGTATTGTGATGGAAATGAAAGTGGAGGGCAGAGAGTTGTTAGAATAGTTAGCATGCCAGACTAAATGCTTAGTGGCATTTTGTCCATCTTTACATTTTGCGTTCAAATTCTGCTGAGGTTGATAAAATAAGTACTAGTTTAGTAAGTACTAGTAATCGTCTAGCCACCTCCTCCATAACTGCTGGCCTTGTGCTAAAATTTGAAACCAATATTATGACGGAAATTGTTGAATATACTGCCCTAATCTCTAACAATAGACTACAATGTTCTATAACAGTCTACTATACTCTCTAACAATAGGCTACAATATTTAATAATTATAGGCTACCCTACACTCTAAAAATAGGCAAACTGACTCTAATTTACCTCAAGACAAGTTAAACAACATCAGCAATATAAAAAAAGATAAACGTTACTCACAATTATCTTTTTTGGAAGAAATTTGAGTATTTGAAGTGGTTTGTGCATCAAGAACTGGTTTCGGGTTTTGTGTTTCTTTGGCTGAAAAGCATCAAGTACATATACTTGAGAAATTTTGCTAAAATTGTGTCTATTCTGTCTAAAACGTTTTTTTGTTATTATGATGTATGCATGTAAATATCATAATTATCATAGTCATCCCTATTTTACAAGTTCTCTCCAAGTTGGTATGGGTTGGCTGGGTCATTGCTTGCAAATATCCTTCCAAAACACCAATCACATTTGAGAATGTACTGGGTGCATTTTATCATAGCACAGTCACTAGAGAGGATAGAAGAGAGGGATAGCAAGAGGCAGATAAATTGGAGAGTAAACAACAGCTGTCAATATCAATGGCCATGTGATGTGTATGGGACAAAGGAGAGTACAGGTAGAGTATATAGAATACATGCAATATCACCTGGCCCTAACCTTTTTTTTTCAACTATTTCTCAGTTTGTTTGTTTTTTTTGATGAAGAACTAGCATCCAAAATGTCAAGACTCTTCCTTTTTTGAAGCATTAAACTAATACATTTGTTAAAACCTGTCCCTCCAATGTTATCTTTTGTCTTCATTGCCTAGTGCGTGTGTGTGTATGTATATATGTGTGTGTGTATGTATGTGTGTATATATATATATATATATATATATATATATATATATATATATATATATATATATATAACATCAAAAAATCTCTGATAATTCAATACAGTCAGTGTTGTTCATTTCCATTCTTCTGTGGAAACATGGGGAAATATTACCTTGCTTGGAAACAGGTGAGGGTTAGCAACAGCAAGGACTTCAAGCTGTAGAAAATCTTCCTTACTGAACTCTATCTGACCCATGGATGCATGGAAAAATGGAGATTAAAATGAAGATGATGAGGATAATGATGAATGATGAAAATTAGATAAGTTTCATATTCACTATTTTGAGATTCTTGTAAACTGCTTGGATCCAAACTGGTTTTGTCTTCAAAAGTATCAGAATAGTTTACATCAGATTTGATTTCTGTTGATTTTTTTGGTGCTTCTGAAACTGTTTGTTGTTGGTCTATAACTTCTTTCACATTTTTCTGGAAATATATAAATAGAAATTAATGCTAAAACCTTATTGGTACAAATACTGAAGAAGTTAGGACATACAATTTGACAGCTCACAGTTGTATAGGTAAAATTATACAGAGAAGGCGATGAGAATCATTACAGAATCATTAGCATGCTAGACAAAATGGTTAGTGGCATTTCATCCCTCTTTACATTCTGAGTTCAAATTCCACCGAGGTCAACTTTGCCTTTCATCCTTTCAGAATCAATAAAATAAGAACCAGTTAAGCACTATCCCTTCCCCAAAATTACTGGCCTTGTGCCAAAACTTAAGACTAAAATTATACAGACAGAAACTACATGTGTGTGTGTGTGTGTGTGTGTGATAGGCTATACCTATCACATGGCCATGTGGTTAAGAATTTTCCATCGCAACTATGCAGTTTTCAGTTCATTTTTCCTACATTGACCTGTAGGAAAATGTTGTCTACTATAGCTTCAGGTTGTCTAATGCCTTATGAGTGTAACTGGTAGACAGAGCCTTCAGGCAGCCTGCTGTGTGTTTGTATGGCATCATCATCGTCATCATTGTTTTAATGTCCACTTTTCCATGATTGCATGATTCAGATGGAATTTGTTGAGGCAGTTTTTTCAATGGCACACCTGGCACAAATCCACCTCTCTCAATACTGCACCTCCACGAGGAGGGCCCTGTCTTGCAAGTTACTAGGTGACCTCATTAATGCCAGTCCCACAAAAGAAAGCAACACCCAGTACACTCTATATTGTGATTGGCATTAGGAAGGGCAACCAGCCATAGAAACCATGATGAAGCAGACAATGGATTTTGACACAGTCCTCTGGCTTACTGGATCCTGTCAAACCATGCCAGCATAGAATATGGATGTTAAATGATGATGCTTACATGTGTATAAGTGTTAGCACGTGCAAATATTTGTGAATGTTGATATTCCCCAATTGTCACCACTTGAGTGAAACTGTGATAACAACAATGTTGACATTCATGTTTGACATTATGACTGACAACTATGCACTTTCAAAGAACTGTAAAATAAAAAAAAAATCCTTTACCTGAAAAAAATAGGTAAGAGTTTCACTATAGGAAGAACATCCACCAACAAAATCCTGCCTCAAATAACTTCACATCTAACACATGCTAGCATGTAAAGAATAAGCTGAATCATGCTATCACCTATTTAAAGGTGGCCAGCAAAATAAAGTGATGAAGAAGGAAACAAAACATTAGTAATATTTAATTTAAAAAATCCATAATCACCATTTCTTCTTTCCAGAGTGCAACTGAGATACCAACCACAGGAGGTGAGTCAGTGGAGACTTTTGTTTTATTTGGAGTTAAAAGCTGTAACAAATCAGAAATAAATTACATCAAAATTATACACAGCTACCTCAAATTTGATTTTGTTATATTATTTTGCTTATTTATTCAAAGAAGTGATTCTAAAGTTGTTTTTGGTGCTGAACTAAAAACAAAATTTTAGCCATTTTTCACTATCAACCATTCCAGGGAACCACTTTTTCCTTCTACGTCCGAAAGTCACACTGAATTTAGAAGCTCATTTTGCAAGTATGTGGTTTCATGGTTCAGTCCCACTCCATAGCACATTGGTCAAATGTCTTCATACTATAGCTCAGGGTTGACCAATGCCTTATGAGTGAATTTGGTAGAAGGAAACTGTGAAAACCCTTGGTGCACATATACATGTGTGTGTGTGTGTGTGTGTGTGTGTGCGTGTATATATTGTCATCAGGTAACATCTTCCTACCATGCTGGCATGGGTTGCACAGTTTGGCAAGAGCTGCCCAGGCAGGAGCCTGCACCAGACTTCTGTGTCTGTTTTGGCAGAGATTTTATGGCTGAATACCCTTCCTAACACCAACCCCTCTGCAGAGTGGACTGAGTGTTTTTTACGTGGCACAAGCACAGGCAAGGTCAGTTTGGCATGGTTTTTACAGATGGATACCTTTCCAAACACCGACCACTTTACAGTGTGGAATGAATCTTTTTAAGTGGCACCAGCACTGGCAGGGTCACCAAGTAACTTGCAAGACAAGGATACTTTGAGAGGGGAGGTGGTATTGGAGGAGCAAACCTTTTAACCACTTAGCCATGATAGTAACAACTTTCTGAATCAGAAATATTAATTTACTGGCCAAAAAAAGATTCACAGTTCATATCCTCTCACCGATACTCTTCATTATATATTTGAGGAAGGGACTTAACTCTCGTTGGTCGACCCTCTTGCAGTAGATAGACAAATCATTGAGGTAAATTGCCAAATATATATATATATATATATATATTACATTATTTAATTATTAACTATGGTAGATGGGCAGAACTGCAAAGAAATTGTATTTTAGCCTCACCGTGTAATCACCCTCTAAAACAACTGGTCGCATGAAGATTTCAGTGCTGCCTGGTTTCAGTAAAGTATTTAAAGGTACTTCACAATGTCCAAACGATATATCCTCACAACAAAAATGAACCTGAAACAGAATCACAAAAGAAACAGTGAGCAGAAAATCGCTATGGGGTGGGCAGACAGCAGGAGAAATCTTCAGAGGAAGAACTGTCAAACAAGTATTTCAGACCATTTAGTTCTCTAAGAGCTCAAGGACCACCTACGTAGTCACTCCTAGATGTCCTCTTGCAGTTATTTAAATGTCACCTCTAGAAGTAAATGTAATTAATAATTCTCACCTGATAATGCATCAATTTTTAACAGAATCAGTTCAAATTTCAAATGTGCTACTCATATCTTTTAAAAAATATACATTTGTTGGAGGCTTTTTTTTAGCCAGAAGAGATACCACAAAGCATTTAATCCAATGCTCTAACAATTCTATTAATCCACTGCCTCAGATTGGTATATTTTCATTACCTCCTAAAGGATGAAAGGTAAAGTTGACTTAGGTGGGATTTGAATTCAGAGCATAGGAAGTTGGGACAAATACTGCAAGGTATTCTATCCAACACTAATGACTACCAACTTGCTACCATATTTTAGCTTTGAAGGATCATCATAGCTGTTGTCATCTTTTAACATGTCTTCCATCTTGGCATGGGCTAGCTGGCTTGACAGGATTTGACAGGTCAGAAGACTGCATTGAACTTCAGTGTCTGCTTTGGCATGGTTTCTACAGCTGGATGCCTTTCCTAATGCTTTGCAGTGGTTCTCAACCAGTGCTCATGTGACCCCTGGTACTCCACATAAAATTCTGTTGGGGCCATGCAAGCAAATAGTAAATTGGAGATCCACAGTAGGACTTTAAAAGTTCATTAGATGTATTCATTGTAAGAAATAACTAGGTCTCTTTCTCTAATGTTTTACATAGTTTAACAGGTCTCCAGCCACTGAAACATGTTCTTTCAGAGAGTGCTGTTGCAAACCTACACGAGTCAACATGTGAAAAACAAAATAGGAATTTTGAAAGCAGTATCTATAAAACTAGTTTCTATACGTTAAATGGCTATAGGGGTCCACCAGAATAAATAGTAACCAAAGGAGTCCATAGGTAAAAAATGGTTTAGAACCACTGCTTTAAAAGATATATTAACCAATTTAAGAAACTATAAACCAATGTTAACCACTGATCTATGACTTACCTGGATGCCAGGTTGGTTTGCAAAGAAGAGACATAAAACATCTAGATTGCTTCGGATCTTCACAGATGCTCTCTCAGGCACAAATTTTGGGTTGATCAAATCAGTGAAGGTCTCACTGCAGACATTATTTCCAAATAAGGAATAATAAAAACTGTATCCACTGGAATTATCAGGTAGAGGGATGGCCGCAGGGATCAACTTTTGGCAAAAATAAAAAAAATTTTTTAAGTAAATAAAACAGATGTTTCCAAATGTATATAAAGAAAGTATACAGAAAAATAACAAAATATAGATAATTTATTTTCTAACAGCATCTCTGTGTTCAAAAATAAATAACAATCTTATTTGTATCTGTAACAATAAAGTTTTAGAAAGTAGTAGTAATAGTAATAGCAGCTTACAAGTGCAAGGTTAGATGCATAAACAATGGTGACAGCTAGTATGAATATATCCTGACAACAATCAACTGGGCCAATTTGATAGAAGCTACCAGTTTCATCTAAAATAGGACGTAGATTGGTTGTTAGATCTGTAATAAACAAAATGATATAATAATTTAATTATGAATATAAATACAAGTAGTACACAAGCATATTTCAGATCATGTCTTTTACTCTTTCACATGTACACAATTGGCATCATCATTTTAAAGTCCTCTTTTTCATGCTTGCATGGATCAGACAGGATTTGTTGAGGCAGATTTTTTTATGGCCAAATGCTCTTCCTGTCACCAACCCTCATTTGTTTCCATAGTAAGGTAATATTATTGCCCAATGGTCAGACACGCTTTCAACAGAAGACTGGCAACCTGGAAATTAACAACATCCAACAAAAGCGGATGTGAAATGAGGATATTACAGCCAACATCACGTGTGCTTGTGCTCTTTTTCTCCAAAATAGAAGACTCCATTACAAATGATAATGTATAAGAAAAAGGAACTTCGCCAACAAGCTGTTGTGGGATTTAATGAAATAACAAAAAGCACTTAGGTTGATTATCATCATTGCTAAACATCCGTTTTTCATGCTGGCAAGATTTGGATGGATTGCCAGGTGCTGGTGAGTCAAAGGACTGTGCCAAACTCCAATGTCTGCTTTGACATGTTTTTCACGACTGGATGCCTTGGCAATCTAAATTACAGGAAATTGTATTTTCCACTCCTTAATGTAAAGTTATTCTATATAATTTGCTCTGTTAAATTCCTCAGTGACGTAAATGAACTTCTGGTAAAGCCAGATAATTATTTACAATACATGCCAACCACTTAAAAGAATGCACTGGCACAAATGAAATCACTGAGTAACTCACAAGAAAATACCTCACAATTGAGTAGAGTTGTAGAATCAAGGCGGTGGCTTTATACCAGTAGATGAGAGACTAAACTCTGATAGAGGGATAGGAACAGGTGTCTGGTTGTAGAAGACATACAAAGATATACAAAAAGATGGTGATGATGAGTTGTTAGGGCATACCATGAAGTTACAGGAAGGTGAGTATAAGATAAATGGAAGACAGATGGGGATAGAGGTGAATGCAGTGAATGGTGAGCACAGGTAGAGGTGTGGTTAATGGTGAGTATTTATTTTCCATTGCTTCACCCACTAACCATCACCCATCCTTTGATGAATAAATTAACAAAAGAAAATGTCAAGAATACTTGTTTGCATCTCTTCAATCTTTTTGACTTCGTCCACATCATGATCAAGGTAGAGACCAAGTTGGAGTTCAGGTTTCGATTTCATATATTTGCAGTGAAGTAGAGGATACCACTTTGATGCCTGAATAAAAATAAATAACACCAAGAGTATTAAAAAAAGTTTCATAATTCATAAGTTAATTGAAAAATCTTGCAAAAATCTTTGAAATTTCAATGAAGTGAGTGTTTATTTTTAGAATAATATTGTAAGGCAAGTGTGAAAAGCTAGATATGGCCAGTTTGAATATAAGACAGGTAGCATATTTGGTCCTGATATGGCTGGTTTAAATGCTAAATGGTTAAAATAAAATTATCTAGAAGACAGAGAAATTTCCTTATGATACAAGGAAAGTAACTCATAAAAATTGCATTAAAATTTACATATTCACATTAAAACACATTGTAGAAAAGAGAAGATAGTTATAATAAAGAATGAGCATTTGTTCTATGATAAATGGAATTTTGAAGAATGACTTAGAAGTGAAAAAAAAAACATAGTTAAAAAAATTAACTTGTATTGTTTACTTGCTTCGGTCATTTCAGTGTGGTCGTACTGGGGCAGTACCTTGAAGAATTTTAGTCAAACTAATCAACCCCAGTACTTATTTTTTTAAGCCAGGTACTTATTCTGTCTGTCTCTTTAGCAAAACCACTAAGTTATAGGGACATAAACAAACCAACACCAGTTGTCAAGCAGTGGTGGGGGACAAACACAGACACAGAGAACGACACATATATGACAAGCTTCTTTCAGTTTCCATCTACCAAATCCACTCACAGCACTTCAATTGGTTCAAGGCTACAGTAGAAGACACTTGCCCATGATACTACACAGTAGGATGAACCTAGAATCACGTGGTTGGGAAGCAAACTTCTTACCACACAGCCACACCTATACCTAACATTTAATTTCAGATATGAAATTTCTATATGAAAAAAAAATTACATTTATTTAATTCTTTTTACAAACCTGCTTCATGGTAGCAGCTCGAAAATCAAGTAGAACATAGCCAATCATCTCTTTCACTGTACTTTGGGTATCATAAGCATAACACTGAATTTTCATGGAACTGCGGTGTAAGCGATGTTGCTGAAGTCCTTTTTTGGTTAATTGCCATGCCAACTCTTGTGTTATACTTGGCTTGCTAGTATGATTAACAGGATCAGTCGAGAGAAGTTCGCCATCAAATTTAGCATCTATTATCAATTTATGGTGGGGCCTTTTGGGGAAACTCCGACCTGATGGAAAAAAAGATATATAATATTGGAATCTTGTAAGAAAAAAATCTTAAAAACAATTTTTTTTCCCAGTTATTAATTCCACATAAAAACTATGCAGCAGTCTCAACTTTATAGCAGAATCCTGAAGAGTATGAAAACATAAGAAATCATCATTAGCATCCTTATCATCAACATCATCATTTTATATTGTTTCCTTACTGGCTTGGGTTGGATGAATCAACACAGTTTTAGTTAGCACATATTCAAGGATGCCACTCATCTAGGTGGGATAGAAGACCACCTTGCACTTGTGAGTTTCATTTTTGATTTGGTTTCTGTAGTTGGATGCCCTTCCTAACACCAACCCCTACATGAAAAGTCTGTAGTACATATTATTTTAAATAACTGATAACTTTGTGTCAAACCACATAACAAGGTAAATCAATATGGAAAGTAAAATGTTAATCATGTTCATCTTGATTACAAAATTCAAAAAATCCTAACCCTAATGAGAGATTGGTAATAAGTTAGGTTTTTAGTAATATAAGCTTTTTGGAGCACTCAATTTATAAGATCAATTTTTTTATTGTACTCTGTAAAATACAATAAGAAATAAATTTCATAAATGGAGGTCTCTGATAACCATGTAAAACAGACTCATTATGTAGTGACTATAGTATTAAGATGCAATATTAAGTATATCACAGATTGGCTTATGTAAGAAAATAAATTAATTAGAAACTGTTGCAGAAGTTTTCATGATTGATAAGATGAAATATCATATCCAAAAATTCAGTTTTATATGGATGAAAAGAATTGCAGTACACTGTGTATAGTGGTTAAGAGATGTGAAGAGAGGGTGGGGGTAGGTTAGCATAGAGTAGAGACAAACATTTAATCTTGTTGAGAACACGTCAACATCTTTGGTGCTACAATAAAACTAAACCCGCTACACTTTGTAAAGTAGTTAGCAAATGATTAGAGACAGCATATGGTAGAGATGAATCTTTAGTCTTGTGGAGATCATGACAAACTCTCTGTGGCAATGACAAGAACAAACACAGTGCACTCTGTGTAGTGACTGATGGTAGGAAGGGCAGAAACGTATGAACAAAATGTGGTCATCTAATCCATGCAAGACGGGCAGTAACTCCAAATAAGAAATGATTTGGACTGTGATAATCCAAGGACAGATAGCAGGCATATGATGATAATGATGAAGAAGAAATAAGTATTAACTAGTAGCAAGATACAGTAGAGAAGTGGTCTCATTTTGTAGAAAGAAGGAATCATAGGAACTTCAGTACTTTGTAATCAATGCAAAAATTGGTACACTAAACACCTAATGGAAACTTTGTCAAACTGAGCCACATACTAAAGATGACCAACTACTTTTCTATTCAAGGGGTGAAAGTGTTTGGTTATGAAATACTGTTATCTGTTAGTAAAATTACATTTTGCAACCTGTGGTTTTTAAGACATTCAAGGAAACCACTTACAAAAAAAGTGTTTGATAGTTACCCCATCTCACTGAAGCTCAGGAGAGAGCTTGGCTGTTCCAGTACCTCAGTCTCCCCAACATGGTAGTGCCATGTATTTGCCTCTAATTTTTTAGAAAAGAATACTGGTGTCTCTTGGTATGATGTATAACTAAAGGAGTGTGCATGCCACTTATTTTGTTTATTTATTTATATTCTGTCTGTTTTTTTTTCTTTATTGCTTTCTTTCACCATTTTCTTTTTACTTTGGTAAATTGTTGTTTCACTGAATTGTTCTAAATCTTTATTGTAATATTCTCAAATAAACTATCATAGTTTGGTTATATATGTGATGGAGCTTGCCTTGAAAGTGTAAGTAAAGACAGTTGTGGAGTTTTGGAATAGCTAACTCTCAAAATCTTATAGCTTACACAAAATGGTATGGAAGGTGGAGGCAGGAATGTAAAAAAAAAAATATTAAAATGTTTGGTAAATATTTTTTTTCAAAATTGTAATTTTTATTATGCGGAATACAGAAATACTGGAGAAAATGAAGGAGGAAATCTGCTTTCTTCCTTTCCCATCAGATATAGGACTTCAGGGGATAGGTATTCAAAAACTCCCCAAAGATAACATAGTAGATATAAACCAATGAACCTTTGATAAATATTTTCTTTTGGAACATGAAATAACATGCATGCATATATTGATATGGTGATAGCAAAAATTTAAGTCAACGCTGAGGATCAAATACATTGACTGAATACAGGAGAGGAGATTTTGTTGCTAAAAAACATATAGTGGATGACTCATAACGAGTGAAAAAGTAATACGTGGTTAAAATTTAGAACAGTTGTTCTCAACCATTTTTTGCCTATAGACCCCTTCGATTCCTATTGTATTCAGGTGGACCCTTATAGCCATTCAATGTTTAAAAAAATATAATTGCATATGTATAATTAAATATTATTAGGAATTGTATTTTAAAAATTGTTAAAATATTTTGTGTCTTGAAGAAGTATAACCAATTTATTGCACAAATTCGAACAGCAAAATCTTATATGAACCCCCAAGGGTCATATGAGCCCCGGTTGAAAAACACTGATTTAGAAGATATTGAACTGTTTTGATACGATTTTGTTGAGCTTTCAATAGTAAAAATAAAGCTTAATATATTGAACACAACGGAAAATATCTTTCATATAAAAATAATACCTAAGATAGTATTATTTCATATAAAAAGTTATTAGCAGAACTATAAGGTAAAATGTGAAACTTGGGACGAGCATTATAGAGACAAGTGAAGAATCGCAAACAATCCTATTACTAACCATGTAGAAATTGTGTTTGAATAACTAAAATATTCCTGCTTCCTATAAAGAGGGGGAAAGGCAACGATTTCCTCAAATTGCTACATATAATTATATTTAGTTGTTTATTTAATTCACTGTTTTTGAAATCGAAGTGTCCATATTTCTGGTTAAATAACTAACATATCTATATAGTGAATTTATAAGAGTAGAATAGGGAAAAGTAAAACAGAAACCTTATAAATACACATCTGTCAGTATATCAGTAAAAATTCATTTAATTTTGCAAAGAACGTGAGTAATCCGAGCGCTACTCTGTATTATAAACATTGCATTGTTTATAATATAGCATTGACGTTTTATATCAATTTAAAGAAATTAATTAACATTGGGCTGGTATCTATGAAAATATAACTAAATTACAACTGGAAAAAACATGGTTATTAATTTAGAACAACTATATATATATAATCAACTTGTCCATTCATGACAATTTAACATAGGAACGGCCAAGTTTCCAAAACAAGTTCCTGATGTGTCAAAAATTTGATAAAACGAACTTATTGGGAGTTTAGTCGTTGTTTAAATTACTTGATTTTTTAATTAACTAACATTGTAGTTATATTTTCATTTATAAAACCGGCTTCAGTAATATATATTCATATATCTATCTATATAGTTTTATAATGCTATTGCTATAGCGATTCTAAATAACAATCACGAAACGAGACCAGACATGACAAAACTACAGATGGATCCGGTCAAGCCCCAAAATAATAAACTTTCAACCACTTAACCGAGTTAGAAACCATTAAGGAAGGAAAAAGTAGTAATTTACAATGAAGATATTACCTGCCAGTATGGAAACAACAATCAAATAACGTTCTTCAGGCATGTCTGTGTTGATTTAGAGCAACCCAGCGAAAACTTATGCCATAAATGAAATAGTATGTTGTTTGAAAACAGCCGCCATGCCATAGAATGGTGATGATTTACTACGCATGCGTATTCTGATTTGTTTTCAACTACTCGACACGAATTTGTCATAGGGATGTAAATGTAAACAGATTTCATGTAGATAGTAGCAAATATCTAATTAGAAATATTAATGCAGGGGAGGATAAAAAAAAAAAGCAACATTAGCTCCATACTATTTACATTATTTCTGAAAGTACGGAAAACAACTTTGCATACGTTTTGGTTTTATTATGACCTCTTCAGCGAAGCACAAATTTCACCGAACTTACCGAAGAACTAATGAAGGAATTACTAACTCTAAGATATATTTATCATCCCTATCCCTTGTTTTTTATTCATTATGTTCGTCACCTCACGCATTCCCCATCTCTGACCATCTATCACCCTCTCCCATATACTTTTACAACTTCTACCCACCCACAATCCATGTTCTGTGCCCCACTTCTACTCACCTTCTACTTTGAGAGTTCACTTTGACATCCCATCACCACTACTTTTTTCTTTCTGGCTCTACTCCAGTTATTCCTACCAACTTTTCTATAATGTGAGAAGCCATATAGCAGCTTCTCTACAGCAAGAAACTCATTCTGTTCTGTCCTCTTCCATACATTAACTTTTCATTCATCACATAGCATAGAGCTGTCAACTTCCCTACTGTAGCCTCACTCAGTTGTAGGAGATTTTAGTCTCGCAAGTGACCTCACTAGTGCAGGTGCCATAAAAAATGCACCCAGAACACTCAGTAAAGTGGCTGGTATCAGGAAGTGAATCCAGTAGTTGAAACAACGTCAAAACAGATACTGATCTACAATGCAGTCCTCATACCAGTCAGATCCTGTCAACCCATCTGGGCTAGTATGGAAAACAGACATTAAAAGATGATGATGGTGGTGAAGATGATGATCATGATCCTGGTAATGATGGCTTTTTTCAAGTTTCTGTCTACCAAATTCACTCACAAGGTTTTGGGTGGCCCAGAGTCATAGTAGAAGACACTATATATGTTCCATCATTATTAGCTTGCTTCCCAACCATGTGGTCTTGGGTTTGGTTTTGCTGTACAGTACCTTGGGACAGTGCCTTTAGCTATAGGTCTTGGCCAACCAAAGCATTGTGAATA
This sequence comes from Octopus sinensis, assembly GCF_006345805.1. Lineage (NCBI taxonomy): Eukaryota > Metazoa > Mollusca > Cephalopoda > Octopoda > Octopodidae > Octopus > Octopus sinensis. The sequence continues at coordinate 139,513,653 of NC_042998.1, read as the reverse complement.
GATTTGGCAGGCGGAAACTGAAAGATCATAGTAACGTGTGTATGTGCGTGTGCACCTTGTCTAGACATCATCTGATGGTTGTAAATGAGTATCACTGTCATAAAAGTGATATTATTCATTTCCAACCTTTTATGATAAATATGTCTAAGGATGGGGCGGGGATATTACTTTGCTTGGAAACAAGTGGGGGTCGGTGAGAGGAAGGGCAGCCAGCTGTAGGGAATCTGCCTCAACAAAATTCCGTCTGACCCGTGCGAGCATGGAAAAGTGGACGTTAAATTATGATAATGATACACACACATGTATGTGTTTGTATGTATACGTTTATATGTATGCGTGTATGAGATCTTTTCGGTTTGAACGGCAGTTTTTAAAAATAATTTCCACGTAACTAAACACTTTTAAACTTTGTATACTGGTAGAATGTGTTTATAAAACATCTTTTTCTCGTGGCTTTATTGAGAAAAGTTTATGGTTTGTAAGATATTTGTTGTTTTTTCTTCAATTTCTGCAATTTCAACCAATCAATGACGTCTATTGAGGTAAAAAAAAACCATTCTGTACCGTATGAATATGTCCCTCGTTTAAGAAACAGATTGGGTTTATTTACATTTGTGAAGAAAAAAAGATACCCTTCCCCCTACCCCTAACCCTAAAACAGATTGAAATGCAATAGATCGATACTAGGTTCATAATTATGGGTAACAATTTCATATGACACCGCTACAAAAAACTGCCGTTCAAACCGAAAAGATCCCGTGTATGTATGTACGTACGTATGCATGCATGTATGGGTGTGTGTGTGTCTGTAAGTATGAAAACATCATAATAAGTTTCCACCAATGAATGAACGAGTTCGTCGTTTCTGCCAACAGTTCCGGTCGACATTACACATGTGCTCCTGGCAGTGGTAGAGGACACATATACCTGTGGCCGGCTAATTGTAATTAATCATGGCCTTAGCTCGTTTCATATCACATTTATCTGGAAGGACTATCCATTATTGCAGAAGGTATATTCTGTTATAAGCCTTATTCGTAACTACCTTTGTATTTTCTAAAGTAGCAATTAGAACTCGCCTAAGACACGATGCTAATTAATAAGGTCAACACACATAGATACATAGACGATTTTTGCTCTTAAATATGTATCTTTAAAGCTGTCTACGATTTTTTGCATCTCACACCTTCGTCCAGGTTATGTATACATGTATTAAATAACTAATGTTATCTTTAACTGAAGCAACCTTTAGTATAACGTAATACATTCTTTCGCTGTGAAGTTTTTTTAAAGAGCTTAAGGGTACCGCAAAATATTCGGATTTACGTGACTAAGTGCTTCGAACTATGATAAAATTAAAATAAGTATCTTTCTGAAAAGGAAATCAAGTTGTAGTGTCACAGATTACCATCATTGGGAAACACTAACTTGTAAAAATTATAAAATTATTATGAATTGCTGCTATTATAAATAGCATGTTATTTGTTATTGTCTGATGCTAGATATCACAAAAATCATTAAACTTAAGATATTACCATGATCTTTTGGTAAATTATTAGATTAGAGCTATTTTAAAGCTGTGCACACACACACATATACATATATATATGATGGTTATAAATAATTCCAAACCCCAGTTTTGTTCCTTAACGTGTGATCCCTGATTAAAATATATTGATGTTTGGTATGATGTAAAAAAAAACGTTAGCACGCCGGGCGAAATGCTTACATAAAGTTATAAAGAAATAAAGATATGGTGTAAAAGAAAAACCGAATGGTAATTAATCTGCCTTTAACATTCTCTGGCGTAGGGAGAAATGTCTAGGACTTGATCACTCACCTTCATTCTTCAACTTCCAAGCGGGTTGCCTTTTTCTTTTTGTTCTGAAGGTCATAGTATTTACATGTGCCTTTTATGGTTCACGGCCGATGACTGTCAACTTCATCTTCTATATATCTAAAACCGTGTGTGTGTGTGTGTATATATATATATATATATATATATATATATATATATATATATATATATATATATAAATGCTATTCACTTAGGACATTTGCGAAAGTCATCGTATTTAAAAATTTTAACTAATGCCTTGCTTGTTTGATACGATTATTAAAAGTCTAAAATTCGATCTAACCAAGGTTAGATCGAATATCTAGTATTATAAGTTTATGCATAGTTTTCATTGGTAAAGCATTAGCGGCAAAATATTAACAGAAATGCTGCTGTATATCTGAAAATCCATACTTTGACCTATGTTAAATATTTACGAACACATAATAGCGACCCAATTTCAGTTTCTAATCCCATCTATACTCATTATCGCTTGGTTGTCCCTTAATCTCGTAGATCTCGCTCTTGAACTTTTATCTCAATATTTTATTCTCAGAACTGTTGCCCTCTGGAATCCTCTCCTTACGTTTTACCTGCACATGGTGGCAGAGTTTTTCAAAAGTGTCCCCCGAAGTTCCATACCTCATTGTATTCCTATGTTTTTTCATGTAAAACAATAACGATTCTGATTTTTTAAAAATTTCTTTTCTATTTAAAAATTTTTTGCTCTCATTCCTTCAGTACCCTTTTCCTTCTTCATGGGGTATAGAACTTCAAGGGACATGTTTAAACGGTTTGTTTTACACCTATTACACACATTTTTTTTTTGATTTTCTGATATTTGTTACGCCCTAACTGAGTATTAACCCTTAAATGGTGGGAAAGGGTTGCATGAACATATATGCCAAACGGGCAAAATATATCTTATAGCGACAGAAGCCGTATTAATACGACAAAGTAATATTTATCGCAACTTAAAGTGGATGTTGTATTAGAATACAGAGTACTGCATTTACTATGAGAGAACTTCTCATATGGACTTGTAGTGCATATAAGCACTCGTGTTTATATCACTAGTGGTAAATAATCATCTCCTACCACCACCAGAACTGCCAGATCACAAATTATTGCTATCTCTAACCATGGACGTCTACCATCGACAAGGCTAAGGAAGACAGAAATTATGTGATTATGCAGTTCCAGTGGCAAACAATTATCTCCTGCTTATGATAATAATGAAATTATTTTATACAGTGCTCAGGTGCACCACAACTTGTCAAAAGTGCGTATAAAGTATATGCAGTAACGTACAAATGTCTGGAAAGTGAACAGTGTATGAGTTAGATACATGCTTGTGTGTGTATGGAGGGGAGAAAATCAGGTATAGTGTTGGCGAATCTCAGGAAGCATGGAAGTTTTGAAGGATGTAGTGCTCCGACAACTGATGCCGGCAGTTTGTTCCATGCTTCAGCAACTCTTAGCATAAAAAAATGTTTCCAAAAGTCATGGGAGCTGTGCTGTTTTCTGACTTTGTAAACATGTCCACAGGTGTTAGACAGGTAGAGTTTGAAAAGGTGCTCAGAGTTATTGTTTGTAAGATGGTTAATAATTTTATGGGTGTCTGCCAAGTCAGCAGCCAGATGTCGGAGTTTCAATGTATCCATGCCCAGGAAAGTAAGGCATTCAGAATATGGCAAATGCCTGATGGAGGGTATTCTCTTGGTTGCACATCGCTGAACGGCTTCCAGACGATTAATATCCTGGGCAAGATAGGGTTCCAGACTGGTGATGCAAATTCCTGGTGAGGTCATACCATAGCTATATAAAGCCGCAGATAGATAGCCAGAGAGCGGTTCACAAAGGACTTGGTGAGTGATGCTAAGACACCCTCAGCTTCTTGGCAATTTTAGCGATGTGTTTTGTCCAACGCAAATCGCTGTCAACAATAACGCCCAGGTCACGTTCACAAGAAGACTTTTTGAGATTAGTGTTGTGGGGGGAGTAAGTAGACGCTGGGTTTTTCCTCCCAAAATGCATAGTGGTACATTTGTCCACAGCCAGCTTGAGTTGCCAGTCCATGATCCACTGCTGCATTGTGTCCAGGTCTGATTGCAATAGAGATCTATAGTGTACAGGATCTGACCTCTTTATTTCAAGGTACAGCTTGATGTCATCTGCATATTTCAGCACTGTGGCATTCTTTAAATTGGCATCTATGTCATTAACATATGCAACAAATAAAAGGGGGCCTAGAATAGATCCCTGTGGTACACCAGATGTCATGATATAAACATGAGTACTTATATGCATCACAAGTCCATATGAGAGGCTCCCTCATGGTAACTATGGCAGTGTTCTAACGCAACATCCACTTTTAAGTGGGAATAAATGTTACCTGTTGATATTAATACTGCTTCTGTTACTTTTAATTATTTATTAATAAGCGGGTGGCATGTAAAAAGCACCCACTACACTCACGGAGTGGTTGGCATTAGGAAGGGCATCCAGCCGTAGAAACACTGCCAGATCAGACTGGGCCTGATGCAGCCTTCTGGCTTCACAGTCCCCAGTTGAACCGTCCAACCCATGCTAGCATGGAAAGCAGATGCTAAATGATGATGATGATGATGAAGCCCAATGGCTATTTGCAACACCAGTACCAGAATAGACCCTGAGATTTCTTGTATATTGCTGACAGGGGAATTGTCGCTATGTCTAGCCATGGTCTGCCATTAACAAGGCCAAGGGAGGCCAAGATCATCTGATCTGGCAGTTCCAGCAACAGTAGTGGTTGATTATCTTCTGCTAGTGATATAAATATGATTGCTTATATGCACATCAAGTTCACAAGAGGTTCCATGTTTTAATACATCATCCACTTTTAAGTGGAGATAAAAAATATCTCTTTTTCTTAAGAGTCATTTTTATACTTATTTTCACCTTAAATATAAAAACTGTAATAATTGTTAGACTTTTGCACAACAATTTACAATCTCATTATCGAAAAGTACCATAAAATATTCACTTTCTTTTGCATCCAGTATGAACATAAATTCATTTGAGATTCCTGCATTGTACAGGTGTACATCAACTGATAATGTCCACTGTTCTCTAACGAAGCATTAATTGATGTCTGCTGTTTAAGGGTTAATTGCATCAATCTCACTAATTCAGGAGGGAGGCACTGTCAATGTTTGTAGTCCCCTCAAAGATTAGTCCGTAATTATTTTTAATAATTTACTCAAAAATAATTACGGAGATGTACTTGCAAAGCAAGTGATCTGATCTGAGATCATGTGCTGAAACAAAAAACAATTGCAGTGTGAAACGTGTTTATAAGCCATTTAAAAATACCTTCCACACTGCAATTATTAAAAATAAAAACTTCACTGAACTGTGTGTTAAATAAATACATGGAGACAACTGGGTTCTGTTGGATTGAGTTTATGACTTTGTAACAAACCATATCAAAATAAGAAAAAATTTTCATGATGCCAAAAAAAAAAATCCCTCTATGGGTTATGAAGCATTACTTAATTTCATTGCTAATTCAGCTTTTATAAGCTAGCTTAGATTGGTTAGGTAAAGTTGTATGGCTTTGTGATTAGGGTGTTACACTCATGACTGCATGGTTGGGATTCTGATTCCTGGACCAGGTAATGCATTGTATTCTTGAGCAAAACATTTCACTTCACATTACTCCATTCCACTCAGCTGTAAATGAATAACCCTGCAACAGATCTTGGTGATCTGACATTTATGTGCCATGGAAACTGGGTAACTGGCCCTATGAGTCCTCAGACAGTAATGTCCAGAGGTTGTTCCTTATGATGATGATGACGATGATAGATTGGTTATGTTAATCAACTTAATTCAGCAGCGCTAAAAGTACTTTTTTCTTGCAAGTCTCTAATCTAGGTAATTTCATCGGTGAAAACAAAACTTTAGTTCTTTATAACAAGCTATAATTTGGTTGCCATCAACAGTTCAAATTTTCCTTTACTTCTACTACCAATTCATACAGTCTTTTCCTTGCACTGATGAAAAAAAAATGCCTCTAATACCTTACTGCTGTCTGTTGGTGCAAAAATAGAAAAAAAGACACAACACCCACTACACACTGTAAAGTGGTGGGCATTAGGAAAGGCATCCAGCCATAAAAACCATGCCAAAGCTAACACTGGAGCTCAACACAGCACTGTGGCTTGCCTGATCCTGTCAAACCATCCAACCCCATGCCAGCAAGGAAATATCAGTCCAGAGTCATATTAGATTAGAGGAATTCTCAGAGCATCAAACAGAATATCTTACAGCATCTCTTTTGGCTTTGTACATTCTGCATTTAAATCCTACTCATTCATCAAAAAAATGGTAACGTTGTGTGACAGATAATAATCAGCAATTTGAAAAACTTATGGAAACAAAATAATAATTTTTAGAGCATGGCTGTGTGGTAAGTTGGCATCCCCAGTACCAACTATGTGGCACCATCTATAGTCCCAGGCTGATCAAAGCCTTGTGAATGGTTTTTATAGATGGAAACTAAAAGAAGCCCATTGGTGTGTGTGATAGTTGTAAATGAGTGACACTGTCATGCAAGCAATGTCCTTTGTTTCCAATCTTCAGTGAAAACATGTCTGGTCATGGGGAAATCTTTACCTTGCTTGGAAACAGGTTGAGATTTGGTGTCAGGTAAGGTATCCAGGCATAGACAGTCTGCCTCAGCAGATTCCTTCCAACCTATGTGAGCATAGAAAAGTGGACATTAAAATGATGATGATGATGATGATGGTGATTTTACAGCTATCAACTTCTCATCCTTAACCCTTTAACATTCAAACTAGACATTTCAGGCTCAAATATTCTACCTGGTTTATGTTTAAACTGGTTGGATCTGGCCTCTTACACCTACCCTACAATGTCAGTCTAAAAAGAAACAATCATGTCATTGAAATCTCATAGCTACAAGATAATGCATGAATGATACAAAACAATGTCAATAAATAAATATTACATTCGACAGAATAACCTGCATGCTAAAGGGTTAAAAAAAGAAATAATATAAAAATAAACTCTTGGTTCTTTCTTGACTGTGCTTTTCTCATTCATACTGCTATAAATTTTTTACAATTCCTTAATTTTTTAAGAACTTTTTGCTAACTGCCATCTATATCTCTTCTCTGACAGAGTTCACCCAGTAATACAGCGATGGCATGTCAATAGATACCAGAATGATCCCACTAACTGCCATAAAATCACCACTACATCTTTCTTCTCTACTACATCATCGTGTCAAAATGAAGCCCTTGCTGTAGGACCACATGTGGAAGATACTACTAAAGAATATTCTCCTAAAATTCAAAAATTAGTCGATGAAATTGGAGCTTTGACTCTTTTAGAAGTTTCCGATTTGAATGAATTATTAAAGGTTTGTTAATTGGTTTTTTTGCCAATTTTTATATATAAGTGTCAGTAAATGTTTTATCTTTTACTTATTTCAGTCATTGACTCCAATTTTTTTGTTTGTTTCTTATAAAGTCCAGTACTTATTTTGTTGGTTTCTTTTGCTGAAATGCTAAGTTATGGGAATGTAAAGAAACCACATGAGTTGTCAAGTAGTGGAGAGAACAAAGACACACACGCATAACAGGCTTTCATCCTGTTTTCATCTACCAAGTTCATTCACAACGCATTGGGTGGCCCAGTACTATAGTTAGAAGACACTACCCCAAGATGCTGCACAATGGGATTGAACCTGAAACCATGCGATTGCAAAGTGAGCTTCTTAACCACATAGTCATGCCCGCATCTTTATTATCTTTGTGTTCTCAAAGGCATGTTATCCCATACTTGAAACACAAAGACAAGAACGGTTAGTGACTAGGACATCCAGATGTGAAACAATGTTTCAATACTATATTCGTCTAACCCATGATTTAGTAAAATGGATGCAGAAACAAAAGTGAACAAACATGTAGTAGCTATATGTAAAAATCTGTATAAAATATTGTTAAATAGAGAGCTGCCTATTTTGTCCTTGTCTCTTCTCGCATTTATTCACGCATACACACACACATGCATATGCATTCTTTCATCATTCACCTGCCAGGACATGTGTTGTGTGTTTCTGTTAACAGAACTGTAGCTCTATTGGGAATCCATCTTTAAAGGTATTGTAGTCAATGATATCAAATCCAGTACTTATGTATTATTGACTTCAGAAATATGAAGGGTAATGTAAACTAGAGTGAGTTTTGAACCTGGACCTTGAAGGAACATAACCAAATATTGCATTCTCTACTGATTCTTCTTGCCATATTCTAAAGTTGTATTTTTCATTGCAAGAGAGTGGAACCATTAACCCTTATTGTGCTGGAGCTAAGTTTGCTCTGTCCTGTGCATATACACTTGATGACAAAAGCTAAGTTAACTTGTTTTTAATACTGGAGTACTTTCCAGAATTCTCCACATTTCATAGGATATTGTGCAAACATACTATTTTTACTGACCAGTAGAAAAGAAGTTGTGAGAACTGATTTGCATAAGTTTATGATGGTATTAGCAAATTTCTGTTGAATTATATTGCTTGTTTCAGTTAATATGAAATAATGAACAATTTAGTAAAATAATTTTGACATTATTAAACTGGTTTTTGGAACATAAATTAGTATGAAATTTCAATGAAGGTTTGTAATAGTACCATACAGGCTGGCTTCCGTGCCAATGGCACATAAAAAATACCATTCGAGTGTGATCATTACCCGCGTCGCCTTACTGGCACTTGTGCTGGTGGCACATGAAAAAACATTCGAGTGAGGTCGTTGCCAGTGCTACTGGACTGGCTCCTATGCAGGTGGCACATAAAAAGCACCATTTGAGCGTGACCGTTGCCAGTATCACCTGACTGGTCCTCGTGCCGGTGGCGTGTAAAAGCACCCACTACACTCTGAGTGGTTGGCGTTAGGAAGAGCATCCAGCTGTAGAAACTCTGCCAGATCACATTGGAGTCTGGTTCAGCCATCTAGTTCACCAGACCTCAGTCAAATCGTCCAACCCATGCTAGCATGGAAAGCGGATGTTAAACAATGATGATGATCAATTTAAAACAGTAAGTTTGTATGTCAGATCCAGATACAATCTAAGGCTGGTTGATATCAAAGGGGTTAATTTTGTTTTAACCATGTTCATGTCGTGGCCAAAAAAGAATTATATGGATGCAAACTTTTTGTCTTATTAATAAAGAGTGAATCATCATTGTTTTTTCAACATCTACTTTTCCAAGGCAGATTTTCTACAGTTGGAGCCCACCTTGTTGCCAATAATTACATTTTTCCAAGCAAAGTAATGCTTCCCTATGGCTGGACATGCTTCCCTGAAGATTGAAAACAGACACCACTTACATGATGGTGATGCTCCTTTTCTACTAGCACAATGTCAAGGCAAGGAGACATCAACACACATGAACACATACATATATGACAAGCTTCTATCATTTTCCATCTGCTAAATCTATTCACAAAGCTTTGGTGAAGAGAGCGCTATAGTAGAAGACAGTTGCCCAAGATGTTATGCAGTGGAACTGAATTCAAAACCACATGGTTGGAAAGCAAACCTCCTCACCACGCAGCCATGCATTTTACTGTATTCTAATCTTTGCAATTATGTCTGTGAAGTTTCTTCTAAAAATACTATGACAAATTATGATCTCGTTACCTTTCAACAAATCTTTGATTGACATCAGCATTTCCCAACTGGGTTCATAAGACCATAGCATTCTATGGGAAGTCCTTAAGGATTACTAATACTAATAAACAGACTAATTATAATGTTGGGTAATTTTTGCATTTAATTCTATAAATCACTGTGTAAGCATATGGTCTAGTGGTTAGAGTGTTAGGCTTATGACTGTAAAGTGATGGGTTCAATTTCTGGACCATGTAGTGCATTGTGTCCTTGAGCAACACTCTTTATTTCCCTTTGTTCCAGTCTTCTCCACTGAAAAATGACTACCAGCCAACTACTGATTAAGGCTTCTCTCTCTTATCCTCACTGTTCTGCTGGGTCATGAGAGAATTGGGAATTGAGATGTCTATGTTTGCTTGTGACTACAGAGGCATCTAAAACAGAATTACCAGATCAAGTGAGAGCTTTGTTGTATACATAATTCTTTCTCAAGAGTAGTAGTGAGATATTGACAACTATACAGAATAAGGAGACTCTAATGAAACAGTGAACTCTGACTAGGGAATTATAGGGGAATTTAATTTAAACAAGGCCTCGAAGTTTCTTAAACCATTTTGTGGTGGATTTAGAACTACCAAATCTTTCAAAGGCAGTTTTATTGAATTTAAACTGTATGAAGGAAAAAGAAAAATATTAATTAATGATATATAATAATGATTTCAAAGCTTGGCACAAGGCCAGCAATTTTGGGGCAGCGGGTAAGTCAATTACATCAATCCTCAGTGTTCAACTGGTACTTATTTTATCAACCCCAAAAAGATAAAAGGCAAAGTTGATCTCAGTGGAATTTGAACTCAGAATATGAAGACAGACAAAATACTGCTAAGGATTTTGCCCAACTTACTAAGGATTCTGCCAGCTTGCCACTCTTAATGATATATAATAATGTTTTATGTTGTGTTTTCCTGAGATATGGAGTATATTTTTGTTGGATTGGTTTGCTTATCTCCTCTAAGTCAAGATACCTGTGCTTGTTCCTCTGTCAGCCTTTCAACACCTGGCATAAAACCACCCACCTTCCCCTTCCCAAGTACTTCCTCTTAGTCATGGGAACTTTTCCTCTGTTCTCTTTCTGCCTCGCTAGTTTCATGACCACCTCACTAGTGCCTGTGGCACATAAAAAAGTATCCAGTACACTCTGTAAAGTGGTTAGCGTTAGGAAGAGCTGTAGAAACCATGCCAAAGATGATATGTGAGAAGGACACTGACATAGGTTCCCTTTCAGACAGCCCAACCTGTGCCAATGAGGAAAGTAAACATTGAATAATGAAGGTGCTGCTGATAACAATGAAAATGACGATGATGATTCATGAGCCCAAGGTCTCATAAGGCTGAAACTGTTCTCAGTTTCCATGGTGTGTAAGTGACTGAGACCGCAGCACTTTCCCCACTGAACAGAAAGCCTATCCATCACAAAATAATGTTTTGCTAACTGCTAATTCCAGGCCAGCTCAGTCTCTCTTCTGTCTAATGAAGAGAGAAAAACATTTGTCCAAAGTCTTACAACATTAACTAAAACACATTGCATACTTTAATACACATTTAAAATTATCCATGCACACTGCTTTATGTGACACACACTCACACACACATACACACTGGAATGTAAAAAGTTAGCAGAGAAACATTTAAACCTGCCATATCTGGCCCAAATATCCTACATGTTTTTTGTTCAAATGGACCAGATCTGCCCCTTGCACCTACCCTACAATGTCATTCTCAAAATAAATAACCACATTGAAATCCTTAAGCTACAAGATAATGCACAATTAACTCAAAACAATGTGGATAAATACACATTTCATTTGAAAGAGTAATCTGACTGCTAAAGGATTAATTTTCTTTTTCTTTCTTCTCGTCTACAGAAAACTTTGAATATCAAAGACACTCCCATGATGTCAGCAATGCCTATGGCTGCTGCTGCACCATCTTCGGTAAGTTCAATTTGTGTTTAGTTAGTAGTTGTCTGACTAACTAACTACCAACCAACAAAATTATTGTTTCCTAATTTTATTCATTGCTATCCATTAATTCCCCTATATCACACCACAGTTTTAATTGCTACAGATGTTTTAAATTATTAAGCTGATAATTGTGGTGATAATGATGTTGACAAATTTAACTCTTCATGTAAGGTGCTGTATGACACAGCAGTATATGGGACTGCATTGCTCAGCTAATCCTGAAATGCTCAATATCACTCTTGAAATGAATGTAGACAAGGTTAGTACAATCTGTGTCATATCATGTTTCAGGACTGCCTGACCAATGCATCCTCATGCAGGGCTGTGTAACTTGGTTTGTATTCATTTTGAAGGGAGCAAGGAAGGAAAACTGTAATCAATCCCTCTATCATTCCTTTCTGTTTTGTAATGGAGTTGTTATCTTCAATCATTTTCAACAGATATTGTAAGTTAAAGATTTAAGATAGAATTAATTATACTTTCAAATACATGTATATCCTACTTATTGAACTTTCTGTTGAGTAAAGTTTACATTTATTTTATACTTTTGGCTTTTCAGACAGAGGATACTGAAGAAGCTCCTTTAAAACAAGAACAAACAATCTTCACTGTGAAATTAGTATCATTTGATGCTGCTAAAAAGATACCAGTTATCAAAGAAATAAAGAATTTAATGTCGGGTTTTAATCTTGTACAGGTTAGTCCTTGGATTTAATTTACTGAATATGATAAATTTTGTTCTTAATTGGTCTTACTGCTTAATAGTAATATAGTTCTGTACAATATATCTATATATATAAAACTCTAGTTGTGTGAGTGTCTGTCCCCTTCGATTTAGATTCCTAACTCCTCCCACATTTTGCGGTGCAGTTTAACCAAATTCGGGTATCTTATAGTCGTGATTCATATCGAGCCCGTCTGACTATTAGCGCGCGTCAACGATGAGTCTACGATTTTAAAAATAATTTAACATCATTTTTTATTCCATTTTAATGCATAAAATGCATCGTATGTCGATGGCGGCGGAGTTGGCGTCCACACTCACAGCTGCACCTGTTTGCTTCTTCCCCTTCCCTCCCTCGTGAAGCTGTGGGGAAGGGAGTGTAAAGAAATCAACGTCGTAATGCGTTGTGAAGGAAACCAGCGTTCTTTTAGAATAACGACTTCATGGCTTGAAGACACCAAAACAAAAATGGCTAAGAAAGCCCGAATTTATAAGGGAAGTAACTCTCTAAAAATGCTTATATAGTTATTTCCCTTACAAACCCGAGCAACGCTGGGCGATACTGCTAGTGTATAATACAGCAATGCTGTGAGTGGTGGAAACAATATAATACTTATCTTTAAAATTACTGTTAAATGTACAATACAATGCTTCTCTCTTATATTGCTATTATATTGACTAAAAAATCTACTCTTCTACAATGGAGGCATAAGATGAGGGAGGGAAGTCATAACAGCAGTATGTATTGAGAAATGTATAAATGGACTTGATAGATTACTGGGTGTCTTAGAGAAATCACATTATTGTTGGTGATACAGCATTCTATTGTAGCAATATGACGTGTGTTTGTGACTAAGTGACATGTGATGATGATTCACCTCCAAACAAAAATAGACTCCCAGCCTCTGTATCATGAATAGTTATGTGGACCACTCCTAACGAAAGCCAGAGCTTCCTTCGACCACTACATAAAAAGTATTAAGAAAAAAATGTTATTTAGAAATACTTTTATTTTAGTTGTTTACACCTTTTTATGCTTGTTTATACTCTTATACATCTAAAGTTCACAAGTTTCCTTATTTAAATTATGAATCATTTCAATAATATCAATATGATTACAAAACTTCTTTGTAGACGATATTTTCTGTTTGGTCGACACTAATTTTCAAATTACTGGAGTTCATTGCTCTACTCATAGCGACACAACTGGCCATGTGTAAACATCATAATGGGTAAAAATACACCTACACTAAAAGTTTGGCCCTGTGCCTTGTTTGCTGTGAATGCACAAGGGGAATCTTTAGGGTTGCAAAAAAATCAAGCTAAGACTCACTGTACTATGCGAATAATGTCTGGATGTTCTGGTACCACGGGTTATTTTGACAAAACTGAGATGTAAACAACAGCTGCTTCAATTAGCTGTTTCAAATCCTGCTCAAGACTGACACACTTCAAGACCACTAAATAATCGCACACACTTTCTCCATTTTATTTTTGCTATTAACTGTCCTCGCGATCCCCTTCGTATCTACAGCGAAAATCCGGAGTTGCTCGTGGTCAGTGAATTTTTAATAAAAATGTGAAGGTGGTTAATCAATTCAAAAATCAATATCCACGAAATAGTCATACTTTCTGATTTTTTAATGTTAAGAACCTTCCTGATGACTGTCTTTGTAATCCCAAAAAATATTGTAACCATTGATCCAGCCATCTGGCAGTGAAGAGGGAATAAAGAGATGGACAGACAGACATAACACCCATTATAATAAGATAACAAACTTGCCCATCTCCAATGGAAAATACAGGGATAGTATCGCAAATTTAAACCCTCTAAATTCACAAACTATATGATGGGGAAATCAGAGTTAATCCTCATCGCCAGAATTTTAGCAAAAAAAAGTCAAAGGGGATTTCATCATCATCATCATCGTTTAACGTCCGTTTTCCGCGCTAGCACGGGTTGGACGGTTTCGACCGGGGTCTGGGGAGCTAGGGACTGCCCCAGGCTCCAGTCTAGTCTGGCAGTGTTTCTACAGCTGGATGCCCTTCCTAACGCCAACCACTCCGCGAGTGTAGTGGGTGTTTTTTACGTGCCACCTGCACAGGTGCCAGAGGGGTCTGGCATCGGCCACGTTCGGATTTATTAATACAAAACTCAGTATCCACTAAATAATCATACTTTTTTCACATTTTTCACTCAAAACCTTCCTGATTACCTCCTTCGTAATCCTGAAAAACATCATGACCGTTGGTCCAGCTGTTTGACTGTGAAGAGGGCACAGACAGACGGATATAACGCTCATTATAGGAAGATTATAGTACAGTGCATTCTTAATACATTGTACTATGTTACAGTAAAAAATTGCACATGTTTCGTGTAACACCATCAGGGCCTATAAGAAGTAAGTTGAGCCAATACATTGGTCTGGGACCTGGACAAACAACAAAGGATCCATGACTATCTGCCTGTCACTAAAAAAGATAAACCTCACAACTACCTTCAATTTTGGTTTAAAAGTAGAGGACACTTGCCCAAGGTGCCACAAAGTGGAACTGAACCCAAAATTTTTTGACCACACAGCCACCAAATTCATGGACCAATGTTAATTGTTTCTCACACTTTGCTGTGTTTTGGAAAAGAAAAATAATAATCTTTTTCTCTATTCTCCTGTTCTTGTAGGCCAAGAAATTTGTTGAAGCAGCTCCTCAAACCATTGAATCCGATATTCCCAAAGAAGAAGCCGAAAAAATTAAAGCTGCCTTAGAAGCTGTTGGTGCTCAAGTTGAGATTGAATAATGTCTTGATTGCTTAGATTATGCCATTATACCTTTCTTGATACTATGTATATAGTTTTCTCACAATCACTAGATATCCAGTTATTAAAAGTATTTTTTGTTTTGTTTTTAATTACAAAAATGCGTTGCTGTTTGTTATTTCTTTTTTTTTTTGTTACAATATCATATTGAACTGGGATGTATCTCATTTACCTTAGTATTGAAGTTGATGAGGTAACACTGAATCTCAGATCAACCCAGAATTTCTTGCCTGTACCTAGTTTCTTAAATTGCAATAACTCTCATAGAATTTCACATAAAAATCAGTGAATTGCACTTTTTATATATTTGAAAGTCTTTGTGAAAATTTTTAAATATAAAGGAGATTTTTTTTCTAAATCCCCTTTATATTTATATATAGGCATAGCTGTGTGGTTAAGAATCTTGCTTTACAACCATGTGCTTTCAGGTTCAGTCTCACTGTGCAGTACTTTAGGCTAGTGTCTTCTACTATAGACACTGGCCAGCTAATTACCTTGTGAGTGAATTTGACAGACAACTATGTGGAAGCCCATCGTATATATGTGTATCTTTGTTTGTCCCTCCAACCATTACTTAACAATATAATAAATACCAGGCTTCTAAAAATAAGAAAGAAAGCTAAGCACTGGGGGGGGGGGGATGTCTGTTGTATTTACCCCAGCATGGCCACAGTCTAATGACTGAAACAAAAAGAATAAGTAAATGTAAAAGTTGTCTTTTCTCATCTGTACTGTAATATTAAATCTGTTACCAAGTGGCTTACTTTTATGAAAAGTGTTTTAGTAAATTTATGTTGTTAAATATTGTAGAATTTTACTTAACAAGTACATCCATTCTCTAATAAGCTTTGGAATTGAATCATTATGCATCAAGGAAATCTTTGCCTTCTACAATAATTACATTAAATGGGGATGAACTTGTGAGACTTAATTTGGAAGAGATTCTACTTCAAATATTTTGGTCTTTAGCTTGATCACAGATTATTCATTTTGTGCAATATTGCCAGGATCTTCCTAAACCTATATAAACATTTCACCTTATATAAATATTTCAGCTTTTCAAAAAACCTATATAAATATTTCAGCCTTTCAAAAAAAACTGCCCTACAAACTTTGCAGCTTCTATAACCAGTACTAGTAATATTTTCTCTATGTAAATATAACAGCTATAATTTTTTTTATTTTAAATTCTAACATGTTACTCAGAAAGCTGCTTTACTACTTTGCTGTTCAAATACATTTGGACTCTAAAGGGTAATTATAACATCAATTGGTCCCTTGTTGACCATGCATCTTTCTCTATTGATTGTTCTGAAAAGTGTGATCTCTGCCTCTTGGAGATTTATAGCATTCTATTGCAGATTTTTACAAACTAGCTAGCAAATTTAATTTCTTCACAATGGATTTCCCTAGCCTATACTTTTGTAAAATAAATTACCTAGTGTTTTAATTCCTCCACTTACCTGTATAACATTATTACCAGTAATTATAAGCAATTTATTGCATCCACATTCGATATAAACATACTGTAGGCGATTGTTCACCAATAGATAGCAGCACACGTTTTGAGCCTACATTGAGTGCATTGGATGCAGTGGAATTTAAGCCATTTTGGGGGTTACAAAAGAAAAAAAGAGTGCGTCTTATAGGCCAATAAATACGGTACTTAAGATGGTCTATTTTAAAAATAATAGTCATCAATACTTCCACAAGAGTCGCTTCCCTTCTTTATCTTTTTTTTTTTTAATGTTAAATGATACAAGACACTGCTACCCTTTTAATCATTTAAGCAATTGAAAACTAGCTCCTGCTTTAAAAAATGTTTATAATTTAATGCACAAGACCAGCAATTTTGAAGAGGAATTAATTAAATTAACCCCCAACTTTGACTAGTAATTTATAGTATCAATCCTGGAAAGATGAAAGTATAGTATTGATCCCGGAAATATGACAGGCAAAGCGGCCTTGGTGAGATTTGAACTCAGAACAAAGGGAAAAAAATATCACATGGCATTTTTCTGATATTCAATTTATCTATCTATAGAGAAGCCCATCATACATAACTGTTGTATACAAGTGGTGTTGTTTGTTCCCAATCATCCATGAAAACGTCTGGTCATCTGGGGAAGTAAAAACTTGCCTAGAAACAGGTAAGGGTTGGTAAGAGGAAGATATATATATATCTTTTTATTGTTTCAGTCATTATGCTGGGGCACCACCTTGAAGGGTTTTAGTCAAACAGATCGATCCCAGGACTTTTCTTTTTTAAGCCTAGTACTTATTCTATTGGTCTCTTTTGCTAAGTTACGGAGACATAAACACACCAATACCAGTTGTCAAGCAGTGGAGGGGGACACATACACAGTCTGTCTACCAAATACCCTCACAAGGCTTTGGTTGGGCCCAAGATTATAGAAGACATTTGTCGTAAGTGCCACACAGTGGGACTGAAGCCAGAAGCAAACTCCTTATCACACAGCCATGCTTAATGGAAACTGATAAACCTGTACAAAACCATCCTGCACAAACACTCCCCTGTCATATCACTGGAAATACAAAGAACCAGTGATTGGTTCCTTGAGTACCTACAATTAAAGATTCTGTCATTCACAAAATTAATGAGGAAAATAAAACAAATTCATGCTGAAGCTTACTGATGATACAAAGACCAAGGACAATCCATTAAACTAATAAAAACTCTTAAATACAAAGCAATTGATAAATGTAATTTAATTAGAATAATACAATATTTTTATGTTGACATATTGCAAATGTAAAAATATTTTGCAACAGTTATTTTCAATATTACAGACGAAAAAAATCCTCTATCTGCTGATATCACATATTCTGATCAAGTGATCAAAAGCTTTTCTTTGTAGTTTGATTGATTGATTGATTTTTCCCTTGTGTACTTTTTGTCATCATATATTTCGTAAATCTGCCACTATGACATTGGGGTCATCTACCAGTTGAACATGATCACAGGTCTGAAAATAGAGTAACAACATTTATAAAATCAAGACAGTAGCAACTTATCATTCAACTACCCTTACCCCCATCTATTACCTTCCTCCCACGTTTATGAAACCTCCCTGTCTTCTCCTGATCCACTGTCTATAACCCCTTTCATACACACCTTGTATCTCAAGCAGTTCTGGCATCTCATCACCACATCTATATTCTTTCTAGCTAGTCTCCCCACCATTCTATAATGTGGGATTGCCATGTATCTCCTCTATAACAAGACACTTGTACTATCATACTTTAGCTTCTCAACATCTAACATAAAATTACCATCTCTCAAATACTCCAACCCTACTTAGTTCAAGAGGCTTTTCCTGTTCATTTGTCTTGCAAGTTACTTGACAACCTCACTAATGCCAGTACATTCTGTAAAGTGGCTGACATTAGGAAAAGTATCCAGCCATATAAACCATACCAAAGCCAACATTGGAGCTCAGTACAACCTTGATGATCAATGGGTCGTGTCAAAGCCTTCATCCCATGCCCGCATGGAAAATGGATGTTAAATAATGACTTCATGGGTAAGAAAAAGCATATTTCCTTGCAGAATTTCTAATTTTGGAGATATACATGTCTAGTAACTGATTTAATCCAATATTAGGTGTTGAAAAATAAAATTTGTAGTGCAGAAGACACATATTAGCCGTTCCAAAACACAAAATTCAACATCATTAGAACATTCATTTATTTGGCATCAAAATTTAAGTTATGTGCTTTTGAATAGCTAATATGCATCTTCCATGCTTTAACTGTTTATGTTATTTATTTTCTTAAAAAAGATTTTTATCTTTCAACACATGTTGACATTGGACTCAGCATTTTTTTTTTTAGGTGAATATACGGCTGTGTGATTAAGAAATTTGTTTCCCAATCACATGGTTTTGTGTTCAATCCCACTGCATGACACCTAGGGTAAGTGTCTTCCACCACAACTTTGGACCAACTAAAACTTTGAGGGGATTTAGTAGGCAGAAACTGAAAGAAGCCCATCACATACAAACACACATGTATGTTTGTGTTTCCTTGTCTTGATATTGTGTGACTCTTGTAAATGTCATCCATCTCCAATATTCTGCGAAAACATATCTGGCCAGGTGGTAATGTTACCATGCTCGAAAACAGATATGGCTTGGTAATGGGAAAGGTGTCTAGCCATAGAAAACTGAACTCAATAAAATTCCATCTAACTCTTACATACATGGAAAAGTGGACATAAAAACTATGTTGATCTATATCGTGTCCCTAAAAATTTCCTGCTGAGTAGTGTAGTTATATTCTACCTGTTCACTGAATTTAGAACATTCATTTTGTGGTAGTGGTTAGGTACTTTTTTTTAAATACAGAAGAAAAATAAATCCAAGATAATTCACTCCTAGATTCAAGCAGATTATTCACATGAAATACAAATCTTCATTATGAGACTTGTTACATTACCAAAACAATTTATGTATTATTATAGTTAAACTGAAATAATTTAAGGTCTTGCTCAGAAATCTAGCAAAATTTGACTATTTTTAATATTGAATCTCCCCATCAGTAAATATTTAGTTGATTCTTGAACTTTAGAATAATAGCCTTAAATTAATATTTACACAGAACACAAGTGGTCTATTACTTTATATATATAAAGTTCACAACAGATAAACAGTGTACCATGAAGAATAGAATTAACAATTTTATGACAGGAACTTACTTGGAAGAGAGGTGGTTCTTTAGGATGTACATGGAAGCCAGCTTCCTTACAAGATGATATAAGTGGTAAACCTCGTTCAGGAGTTAACATGAAAATACCAGTTCTGTATATAAGTAAATAATAACATTACATTAAATATATTTCATTCAGTTTATTAATCCACACTAGAGAGGCTAAACTTTAATTCTGTTCTATTATCTCAGTTGTAACTTCTTAAATGGAGATGAATGTTACAATATTAGTTTTGTGTCTTATGAAAATGAAAAGTTATTAAAAATGAAAAAAGAAAAAACCGTTTACTGAGTTTTATGACTATTTCAGACCATTTACTGATAGGTCAAAAGTTTCTCTGCAATCAGAAGCTTTGTACTGTGTTCACAATCAACACCAGCTCTCTCCTAAATAGTATGGTAGTGCATTGTAGATTAGTACCCACATAAAATATTGCATCATCAGTTTGTAATACTGAATACAAAGTGATCTAGAAAGAGAATATCCTCTCAACTTTTTGATAATCCTCTTGGTAATAAGAGTGAAAAGGGGAAAATGTATCAAATGTTAGACCTGAGATTAATGTTTAAACTTTTGAAAATTAATTCCTTATAAATTTTATTTTAACAATACACTTCACATTCCATGCTTTAACCCTTTGTATACCAACAAACTCAAGGCTACCTTTGGTTCTATTATACAAACTTTCTGATTTCAACTGAACTAAAAATCTTACATTAAAATTTCAACTTATGTTCAAAACACCAGCTCAATAATAATGGCAAAGTTATTTTACTAAATTCTTTGTTATTTTCAAAATTAACTGAAATCAAAGTAATGCATTTCAAAAGAAATTATGATAACAAATGAATTAAATAAAAATGTAAACATTGAGCAATGTCATCTCTGACATAAAAAGACGAGATGATCGTGGCTGGATTGCTTTTGATCATAGATTTACTCAAAAATTATCAGGGATGAAACAATAATAATGCACATTATGAAAGTCTCTGTACTTACTCATTGTATTTTGGTGAACAGACAATGGCAATAGCTTCTGGCATCATTATTTGGTAAGAACAATGTGTATGTAGATCTACACTAGATAAGAAGGCTGTTTGACTAGGGTGAGTCTTCATAAATAAAAAAATATTGAAAGAAAAATAAATACAAATAAGTTAATTTATCAGACAGTATAAAAAAGTAAACCATTATTATATGGTTATATGACAAGACACCTGTGTTTGTCCCTCTAAACACCTGGTGTAAAACCACCTCCTCCTTCTCAAATAATCTCTCTAACACACACATACTTAGTTGAGGGATTATTTTTCTCTTTTTCCCTGTTCTTTTTGTCTTGCAAGTTACTTGGCAGCACAAGAGAAGCATTCAGTACACACTATAAAGTGGTCAACATTAGGAGGGGCATCCAGCTATAGAAACCACACCAAAATTGACAGTGGGCTCATCAGAGTACTGCAACTTGCCAGATCCTGTCAAATCCCTCGTGCCAACAGGGAAAACAAATGTAAAAAGATGACACATACATGCACTTTAGCTTCTGTTTGCAGTCAAGTGTGAAAGCTTTTTTTTTTTTGCACTACAAAAGATAGTACAAGATAATCTAGTTTCTCAAAAACAAAATCAGTAACATCTATTTCCAACCAGGTCACAAGCATCATCATTCATCATTTAATGTTTGCTTTCCATGCTGGCATGGGTTGAACAGTTTCACTGGAACTGGTTAAGCTGGAGAACTGCACCAGGTTCCAGTCTGATTTGGCATGGTTTCTATGGCTGGACACCCTTCCTAACACCAACCACTCTGAAAGTGTAATGGGTGCTTTTTATGTGCCACCAGCACAGGCTCCATTTATATGACGCCAACAACATCCACAACTATGATTTCATGGGTGCCGTTTACATGACACTGGCAATAGCCAGGACTATGATTTCAACCAAAATGCTTAAAAATTTTTAACATGTCCAACCAAGCAACAACAAAAAATACAATTCAGTTTGCCTACTTACATGGATCCATCCAAAAGTAATGAGGTCATGAGAGTCTATGTAATCAAATAATTCTTCTTCTTTTAGTGTGGTACATGTGTCTGATGTCCCAGTTTGTTTAGGAACCAATACATGCGTGATATGGAAGTTGTTTTGACGCTGAAATCAGAATTTTATAGATTTAAATGAAAGCAATTGTATCTTTCAATGGAAATTTACTGACAGGGCTCCCCATCACCACTAACCTTACAATTAATACTGGGATTGGTAGTTTGCATCAGCTGAGCTCTCTGACACCAACTGTATCAACAAGAGTGTACTCTAAATCTCAGTCATTTTCACAGCTTTCAATTTAATCCTTTTTGACTGTCATGGACAATGATCACCTACACGTTGTCCATCACACATCTGCTGTTGTAAAAACCCGTGTGGAAAATGGTAGTTGTACAACCCTAATAACTTCTACACATTTTCATTAAAGAGAGACACCACAAACATTGTCAACTGTGGCCAACTTCATTTCGTATAATAGTGCAAAAAGAAACTGTTATAAACAACTGCCCTACTCATCAGCAAAGCACAGTAGAGATCATTCCAGTCTGTACAAAATCTGGAACCCTACAATATCCTCTTATAGTAATCCTACATTAATTCTATAGCCAGGAGCTGATGAAGGCTGGGTTCCTTATTAAAAGAATTGAAAATACTTCAGCTCTAAACAGCAACCAACCCTTAATAAAATACAAATATATCCAAAACTCAAATGTTTTACACATGAAGAATGATGCATGCACCATTTACATTCATTTTATACAGCATTCATATAAAAAGCTCAATAAACACTGATTTATTGCCAAGAAGTCAGCATCTTCTATTGTGAGGGGAAATATCTTGCTTGGAAACAAAGGTTGGTGACAAAGCGCATCTGGCTGTAGAAAAATCTGCCTCAACAAATCCTACCTAACTTAGGTCAATATGAAAGAGTGGATCTTACAATGTTGATGATGCATCATGGTAAGCAACATTTTAAAAGGAACCCAACTTCCAAATTCAAACTTTGTTATTTTAACATCCACTTTTCCATGTTTGCAGGAGTCATAAGGAATTTGTTGAGGCAGATTTTCTACAAACAGTTGATAACAATCACTGGTTTTGAAGCAAGGTAATATTTTCCGTGATCTGATATGTTTTTCATGAAAGACTGAAACCAAACAACACTGCTTGTATGATGGTGATGCTTACTTACAACCATCGCACAATGTTAAGACAAGGGTACACACACATACAATCAAACATATACAATGGGCTTCTTTTGGTTTCAGTCTATCAAATCCACTCAAAAGACATTTGCCCAAAGTGCCACACACTGGGATTGAATCAGAGACCACATGGTGAGGGAGAAAGCATCTTAACCATGCAACCATGCCAGTCAAAATATATGTAATATATATAGATATATAAACACACACATACTCACACACACCAGATTTGTAAACGAAATCTACCTGCAAGGCTTTGGTCAGCCTGTGGCTACAGCAGGAGACATTTGCTTAAATTCAAAAGCATGTGTAAGGAAACAAACATCTTAACCATACAGCTATTTGATGGAATTAAACTCACCAATTTCCCAGCTAAAATGCCACAAGTTTCTATATTAGCTGCAGTGTTTGCCCTAGCAATTTCCAAAAACTTCTCTGACAACTGAGAAGGTACCATCATAGTTCGGAGGCCATAAATACTACTGTCAGTGGATCCTATGCTTGTTAAATGATTGACGCTGGGTTTTGTGCTTCGGTCTACAGAAGGTGGAGTAGTAGGACTGAGAAAGTATAAAAAGAAAATAGAATTAAATATACATATTGAAATTACTTTGCGAGGTAATGCTGACAAGATCTACAGGAAAAAAAAGAAAAAAATCATGGAATGAGACAAGCAAAGATTGTGAAAGTTATAAGGTAAGGAGCATATGAGAGAAAATAGGTGGAATGTAGAAGAGGAAATTAAGAAAACATTGGTAATCTACATAAACACTTTAGTTTTTGTCAAGTCCTTATCTTTCAACATAAACAAGCTTCAATGTGGCTGTCTGTCCTAGCTACAAATGATTCCTCAAATCACTCTACTATATAGGAAAAAAGTAAGAATAATTTCAACAAATAATCCAAAATATACAAAAAATGACCAGAGAGTCATGACTAGAACATCTCTATTCATAAATCTATTCACTCAAAGCTGATCTGAAGCAAAACAAACACCAACTATAGAAAAAGAAATAATTATTCTTCTAATCAACTGTTTGTGTCTAATATATCAACTATGAAAAAAAAACTTTATTGCTTTCTTCATCAATAAAGTTTCAAAATAAATCTTTAATTATTTTCAGATCATATAATTAAATATATAGAAACAATTCACATAGAACTAGGTATTCAATTAGCAGCCTGAGATCTGAAAAGCCTTTCCAAAATGAATGGAATATATTACAGAAGAGAATTTGACCAGGAGTTTTTGCTAGTTCCACAGAAAATTCTTTCAGCAAAATAAAATATACTGACTAAACAAGAAATAATTTTTGTTTATTAAAAAAGAATGAAAATGCACAGCATGCCAGAGATTACATCTGACACTACTGCAAACTTAGATATAGTAGTGTGTTTCCCAACCAAATGGTTTTAGGTCTAATCCTACCGCATAGTACCTTAAGTATTTAGTCCTGAGCCAATTAAGGCCTTGTGAATAGATTCATAGATGGAAACTGAAAGATCACTATGTATGTAAATGTATGTTTATGTGTGTGTGTAAGTGCCTCCTTATCTTGGCATTGCACAATAGTTGTAAATGAGCATCACTTTCATACAAGTGCAGTCCCTTGTTCCCATATGGAAAGTATTATCTTGCTTGGAAACAAATGAAACCTTAAATTGTCTGAACCAATGCAAGCATGAAAAAAGTGGATATTAAAATGACAATGATGATACTTTAACATAGCATCACAAATTAGTTAATAATGGAGTCAACAGTACTGACAAAACACCACCCCTAAAAACTACTGGCTTTCTGTCTAACTGGAAACCATTATTATCATTATTGTGGCAAGCTGGCAAAATCATTAGCATGCCAGACAAAATGCTTAGTAACATTTCTTCCAGTTCTTTAGGGTCTGGACTCAAATCCCACCAAGGCCAACTTTGCTTTCATCCTTTTGGGGTAGATAAAATTAGTGCTAGTTGGACCACTATAATTGACTAATCCCTTCCCACAAAATTTCAGGCTATGTGCCTATAATAGGCAGGGTTATTATTCAAACTTCACTAAGGTCAACTTTGCTTTCACCCAGAAAGGATGAAAGCAAAGTAGCCATAGAGTGTGGGAGTTCAGAGTAATCAACTTGCTCCTCACCTTGTACCTAAATCAGAAATCATTATTACTATAAAACTGAATATCCCAGATAATACCATTGCATTGAGGATGAGTCCTATAGCCATTTAATACACATATTTACTGCAACGTTTACCTTTTTTTTTCCATATTATTAAACATTATTAAGAAGCAAATAGTTTTTTCATGCATCTATGGTCTGACCAAATTGGAGATGCCTAGCAATGTCATTTTAACAGTAATATATAATAATTATCATTGCTGTTTTCATGCCGACTTTTCCATGCTTCTAGGACACAAACGAAATTTGTTGAGACAGATTTCCTATAATTCAATGTCCTTCCTGTTGCCAATCTTCATTTGTTTCTATGCAAAGCAATATTTCATTATAACCAGACACGTTTACAAGACTGGAAATGAACAACTGACAGAGCTGGCACGAAAGTGACACTTGTTTATAACTAACACATGTCAATACAAGGATGTACACACACACTACATATATATATCATGTGTGTGTGTGTGTATATATATATATCATCATCATCATCATCGTTTAACGTCCGTTCTCCATATATATATATATATAATATATATATATATAGAGAGAGAGAGAGAGGAGAGAGAGAGAGAGAGAGGAGAGAGAGAGAGAGAGAGAGAGAGAGAAGGAGAGGGAGAGAGAGAGAGCAACTTTCAGTTTCGATCTACCTTATCCATTCACAAAGCTTTGGTTGGCTGAGGGCTACAGTAGAAAACACTTGCCATTGTGCCATACAGTGGGACTGAACTTCTCAACCATGTGGCTGGGAAGCGAGTTGCATAACCACAAGCCATGCCTGCACTAGTTACGAAAGAAATTTGTATATACAGTAAGTATATGTGCTTTAAACAGCTATCATGACCACCACTACAGCACAATTGTTTTGCTTTCAACACGTGGTCAAGTACAATTGAAAAATTTCTAATATGATACATTTTGAGAATCTAAACACTTTAACCTTCATGTACCTAAAGCTGATAAAATAAGTATCAATCATGTTCTGGAGTTTTTACAACTAATTGCATATCACCTTACTTACAAACATGTGATCATTATCATTATCAACATTTTAATGTTCCCTTTTCAATCCTTGCATGGGTCAGATGGCATTCATGAAGGCAGATTTTGTCAAGCCAAAAGCTCTTCCTCTAATCTATTTTCAAGTAAGGTAATGTTTCTCTGTAGTCAGACATGCCTTCATGGTAGATTGGAAACCAACAACACTGATTGTGAGTGAGTGATACTTGTTTTACAACTGTCATGCAATGTCAAGACAACACATGAATATATGTGTGATGGGCTTCTTTCAGTTTTCGTTCACCAAATACACTCACAAAGCTTTAGTCAGCCTACAACTACAATGAACTGAACCTGAGACCATGTGGTTGAAAAGCAAACTTTTCAAACACATAGCTCTACCTGTGCCTTGTGCCAATTTGAAAAATCATATAATTTATAGCACAAATGTTAGGTATTAGCAGGCCCAAAATATACCTACAAAATATGTTGACTTAAAATTTACATTCTTCCTTCTATGGAGTCAAAAAGAGATCTAAACTGCATTAAACATT
Source organism: Octopus sinensis (assembly GCF_006345805.1). Classification (NCBI taxonomy): domain Eukaryota; kingdom Metazoa; phylum Mollusca; class Cephalopoda; order Octopoda; family Octopodidae; genus Octopus; species Octopus sinensis. The sequence goes on along the minus strand of NC_042998.1, from coordinate 139,486,862 downwards.
GGAACTATTATCAAATTCAGCAACCAGAATAGAGACAACCAAAATATTTAAATATTTAAAAGACAAGGAAAGGATAAATATTAGAAGGGTTTTGACTAGGAGAGGTAATCCATTAGACAGTGTCTACACATTAGTTTCTACCTGGAAGCGTTGCTAGAGTTTGCATCAAGATTCTTCTTCAAATCCCGAGGTGGCACTGATGGTTTAACAGTAGATGGTCTACTGGTTTCTGTTGAATTACAGAATGGGGCAAGCTCCTCTGGTCCAGCTAAACAAGATTCAGGTCCTAAATCTACAAGTGGACCTAAAGATAAATTTTCTGAGTCTTTGTGAACGTTTTTAAGAAGCTGTATTTCATCATTTCTATACCGTTCTTCTTGAGCTCGTAACCAACGTTCTTCAGCTTCTTGTTTCAGTTTATCAGCTTGTGCTTGTTCTTCAATACGCTGCTTCTCTTTGATCTCCTCCAGTCGTCTTTTTTCTTCTGCAAGTTCTGCTTGGCATTTTTTCTGTCAGAGTAAAAATTAATATTTAAAAATTATTAAAATTATTTTAAAATAATGCAATATCCAATATTTACAAAGTTTTATGGATGAATGAATATAGACAGAGAGTCAGATAAAGATAGACAGATATACACATACATATATACATTAGTTGTTTGGATAATCAGTTTGCGATCATAATGCAATGGGTTCAGTTCATGGACTAGGCAACATGTATCCTTGAGCAAGGCACTTCATTTCATGTTACTCCAGTCTACTCAGCTGAAAATGAGCACCAGCTGAGAGCTGGTACAGCTCTCTCTCTCTATCTTTCACTCTAGATATCATACACTGGAAATGCCACTGGGTTAAAGGGTGGGAGAATCAAGAGGGTGTCTGTCTGTTTGTGACTACATAAAACAATTAACCAGAGCATGGTACAGGTTACCAAGCCAGACTTGTTTGCAGGTAATGACTGGTTATATATATATATATATATATATATATACACACACACACACATATTCATACACACACACACACAAGGATAAGTCATTAGAGCATAGAAAAAATGCAATGCCATTCATTTCTAATCTTTCATGGAAACATGTCCAGTCATAGGTTAATACTACCTTGCTTGGAAACAAGTGAGGGTTGGTGAAGGAAAGGACATGTGGCCATAGAAAACTTGCTTCAAAAATTTTGTCCAACCCATGCAAGCATAGAAAAGTGGATGTTAAATGATGATGTTTATGACTAAGCGAAATGATGCAATTTAATACTAACCTCAGCTATTACCCGTTTGTTTTCTTCAACAACATATTGTTCTGTTAGGTTTTTCTTCAATTTCTCAGCAATTGGAAATACTAGTTTTAATTTCTATAAAACATATAAAGTAATAAACCAAATATTAACAAAAAGTCACACATTAGCTTCATGGCAAGTTATAGATTACAAAAGGTTTAACAGTTAAACTAATTATTGTTATCTGAGGGAAAAAAAGGACTGTAGAATATACCAAGGGACACACACACTGCATGAAAATCAAATGGTAAAGTTAGTGCTGACAGTCATTGTATAATGAACCTTCATATATAAAGGTTTGTATGGACATATATAGTTGGAATTTACAAAAAAACAAAAGACGAAGACAGGTGTGTAAACAACAAACAGATGTATTAGTTTAATGCACAGGAAGTGAGGAAGTCGTTAATGTTTCAAGCTTACGCTCTTCAACAGGAAGGAACACAGAGAGAGAAAATAGAAAAAGTTTAGTGGCTAGCGATCAATCATGGTGAATGCCGGACAGAGGTGGTCAGACAGGAGAGCAAGGAAGAAGGGGAGATCCCAAAACGAAGGCATGCGTGCATATGTAAGAGCGTGTATATGCATGTGGATAGGGGTTGGTGACCTTGACATGTGCATGCGTTTGTGTGTGGATGAAGGTATGGGTGCTGGGAAGTGGTCAGTGCTAGTCTGTGCGGGGTGGTGTAATGTGGTGTGGTATGGTGGTGTGTGGTGGTATTAGGGTGTGGGGAGGCGATGCTGGAGGAAAAATAAGGGTGGGTGTGGGTAGGGTGGGGTGGGTAGGGTAGGGGTGGGTATGTGAGACTGTGGAGTGGGGTATGTGGGAATGGAATGTTTGGGATGCAGTGGGATGGGATGTATAGGGATGGTGGGGTGGGAATGTGTAGCGTGGGGTAACAATGGAGGGGTGATGATGAAGGGAGAGGATGGAAGGGAGAAGGTGGGTAGGAGTGAAGGGAGGAAATAGGTGTGAGTGGAAGAGAGGAAAGAGGAGGGGGGATTAGATGAAGAGGTGGCACAAAGGAGCAAAGAGAGAAGATGAATTGCTGTTCACGGCGAAAACGGGAGTCCAGATGGCCCCTGTGCAAGGACAATCCAAGTACAGAGAGGTGTTGTAAAGAATGACCGATAGAGCAGAAATGGCACGAAGTCGGGGTGTCATTGCCAAGTGATGTCTCAGAGGTGTTCCATGAACCGGTCAGCCAAACGGCGTCCTGTTTAACCAATGTATAGAAAGAACAGAGAGAGCAGGAGATGCAGTAGGTGACGTTGCTAGAAGTGCAGGTGAAGGAGTCAGTGATATGATAGGGTTGATGATGGGTGCTGGTAAGAATGATGTTGGAGAGGTAAGGGCAAGTGCGGCAGTGTGGGCAGGAGTAGGGGAACGAGATGGGTTAGGGAAGAAACTGTGGACCAGGGAGGGGTGGAAGATGAGGGGAAACGGGAGATAGGTGACGGCAGGGCAAGTGCAGGAGGAGAGAGCAGATGCACAGTCCATGGAGCATGCTCTGGCAATATATATATATATATGTATGTATCTATATGTGTATATATATGTATATATGTGTATATATGTGTGTGTATATATGTGTGCGTGTGTGTATATGTGTGTGCATGTGCGTGTGTATATATATGTGTGTGTATATATGTGTGCGTGCGTGTGTATATATGTGCGTGTGTGTGTATACATGTGCGTGTGTATATGTGTGTGTGTGTGTGTGTGTGTGTATTTATATGTGTGTGTGTGTGTGTATGTGTGTATATATATATATATATGAAAGTATCTGCAACATCTATATTCTAGTTTTAATAAAAATAC